>NW_026988721.1:0-49207 GCF_030222135.1 Aotus nancymaae
ATGGAAGAAAACAGCAGTAAGCACAGGGAAATATCTGCTTCTAAATCCAAAACGCAGCTATCTAACAGAACGGTTGTCAATGTGTGCACTCAACTTCCAGAGTTAAACCCGTGTGTGGATTCAGCAGTCTGCAAACACTTTCTCTGCAGAGTCCCAAAACAGGCGTTTTCAGCCCATTACCCGGCATATGGAAGAAACAGCAGTAAGCACAGGGGAAATATCTGCTTCTAAATCCAAAACGCAGCTATCTAACAGAACGGTTGTCAATGTGTGCACTCAACTTCCAGAGTTAATCCGGTGTGTGGATTCAGCAGTCTGCAAACACTTTCTCTGCAGAGTCCCAAAACAGGCGTTTTCAGCCATTACCGGCATATGGAAGAAACAGCAGTAAGCACAGGGAAATATCTGCTTCTAAATCCAAAACGCAGCTATCTAACAGAACGGTTGTCAATGTGTGCACTCAACTTCCAGAGTTAAACCCGTGTGTGGATTCAGCAGTCTGCAGAGACTTTCTCTGCAGAGTCCCAAAACAGGCGTTTTCAGCCCATTACCGGCATATGGAAGAAACAGCAGTAAGCACAGGGAAATATCTGCTTCTAAATCCAAAACGCAGCTATCTAACAGAACGGTTGTCAATGTGTGCACTCAACTTCCAGAGTTAAACCCGTGTGTGGATTCAGCAGTCTGCAGAGACTTTCTCTGCAGAGTCCCAAAACAGGCGTTTTCAGCCCATTACCGGCATATGGAAGAAACAGCAGTAAGCACAGGGAAATATCTGCTTCTAAATCCAAAACGCAGCTATCTAACAGAACGGTTGTCAATGTGTGCACTCAACTTCCAGAGTTAAACCCGTGTGTGGATTCAGCAGTCTGCAGAGACTTTCTCTGCAGAGTCCCAAAACAGGCGTTTTCAGCCCATTACCGGCATATGGAAGAAACAGCAGTAAGCACAGGGAAATATCTGCTTCTAAATCCAAAATGCAGCTATCTAACAGAACGGTTGTCAATGTGTGCACTCACCTTCCAGAGTTAAACCCGTGTGTGGATTCAGCAGTCTGCAGAGACTTTCTCTGCAGAGTCCCAAAACAGGCGTTTTCAGCCCATTACCGGCATATGGAAGAAACAGCAGTAAGCACAGGGAAATATCTGCTTCTAAATCCAAAACGCAGCTATCTAACAGAACGGTTGTCAATGTGTGCACTCAATTTCCAGAGTTAAACCCGTGTGTGGATTCAGCAGTCTGCAGAGACTTTCTCTGCAGAGTCCCAAAACAGGCGTTTTCAGCCCATTACCGGCATATGGAAGAAACAGCAGTAAGCACAGGAAATATCTGCTTCTAAATCCAAAACGCAGCTATCTAACAGAACGGTTGTCAATGTGTGCACTCAACTTCCAGAGTTAAACCCGTGTGTGGATTCAGCAGTCTGCAAACACTTTCTCTGCAGAGTCCCAAAACAGGCGTTTTCAGCCCATTACCGGCATAGGGAAGAAACAGCAGTAAGCACAGGGAAATATCTGCTTCTAAATCCAAAACGCAGCTATCTAACAGAACGGTTGTCAATGTGTGCACTCAACTTCCAGAGTTAAACCCATGTGTGGATTCAGCAGTCTGCAAACACTTTCTCTGCAGAGTCCCAAAACAGGCGTTTTCAGCCCATTACCGGCATATGGAAGAAACAGCAGTAAGCACAGGGAAATATCTGCTTCTAAATCCAAAACGCAGCTATCTAACAGAACGGTTGTCAATGTGTGCACTCAACTTCCAGAGTTAAACCCGTGTGTGGATTCAGCAGTCTGCAGAGACTTTCTCTGCAGAGTCCCAAAACAGGCGTTTTCAGCCCATTACCGGCATATGGAAGAAACAGCAGTAAGCACAGGGAAATATCTGCTTCTAAATCCAAAACGCAGCTATCTAACAGAACGGTTGTCAATGTGTGCACTCAACTTCCAGAGTTAAACCCGTGTGTGGATTCAGCAGTCTGCAAACACTTTCTCTGCAGAGTCCCAAAACAGGCGTTTTCAGCCCATTACCCCGGCATATGGAAGAAACAGCAGTAAGCACAGGGAAATATCTGCTTCTAAATCCAAAACGCAGCTATCTAACAGAACGGTTGTCAATGTGTGCACTCAACTTCCAGAGTTAAACCCGTGTGTGGATTCAGCAGTCTGCAAACACTTTCTCTGCAGAGTCCCAAAACAGGCGTTTTCAGCCATTACCGGCATATGGAAGAAACAGCAGTAAGCACAGGGAAATATCTGCTTCTAAATCCAAAACGCAGCTATCTAACAGAACGGTTGTCAATGTGTGCACTCAACTTCCAGAGTTAATCCGGTGTGTGGATTCAGCAGTCTGCAAACACTTTCTCTGCAGAGTCCCAAAACAGGCGTTTTCAGCCCATTACCGGCATATGGAAGAAACAGCAGTAAGCACAGGGAAATATCTGCTTCTAAATCCAAAACGCAGCTATCTAACAGAACGGTTGTCAATGTGTGCACTCAACTTCCAGAGTTAAACCCGTGTGTGGATTCAGCAGTCTGCAGAGACTTTCTCTGCAGAGTCCCAAAACAGGCGTTTTCAGCCCATTACCGGCATATGGAAGAATCAGCAGTAAGCACAGGGAAATATCTGCTTCTAAATCCAAAACGCAGCTATCTAACAGAACGGTTGTCAATGTGTGCACTCAACTTCCAGAGTTAAACCCGTATGTGGATTCAGCAGTCTGCAAACACTTTCTCTGCAGAGTCCCAAAACAGGCGTTTTCAGCCCATTACCGGCATATGGAAGAAACAGCAGTAAGCACAGGGAAATATCTGCTTCTAAATCCAAAACGCAGCTATCTAACAGAACGGTTGTCAATGTGTGCACTCAACTTCCAGAGTTAAACCCGTGGTGTGGATTCAGCAGTCTGCAAACACTTTCTCTGCAGAGTCCCAAAACAGGCGTTTTCAGCCCATTACCGGCATATGGAAGAAACAGCAGTAAGCACAGGGAAATATCTGCTTCTAATTCCAAAACGCAGCTATCTAACAGAACGGTTGTCAATGTGTGCACTCAACTTCCAGAGTTAATCCGGTGTGTGGATTCAGCAGTCTGCAAACACTTTCTCTGCAGAGTCCCAAAACAGGCGTTTTCAGCCATTACCGGCATATGGAAGAAACAGCAGTAAGCACAGGGAAATATCTGCTTCTAAATCCAAAACGCAGCTATCTAACAGAACGGTTGTCAATGTGTGCACTCAACTTCCAGAGTTAAACCCGTGTGTGGATTCGGCAGTCTGCAGAGACTTTCTCTGCAGAGTCCCAAAACAGGCGTTTTCAGCCCATTACCGGCATATGAAGAAAACAGCAGTAAGCACAGGGAAATATCTGCTTCTAAATCCAAAACGCAGCTATCTAACAGAACGGTTGTCAATGTGTGCACTCAACTTCCAGAGTTAAACCCGTGTGTGGATTCAGCAGTCTGCAGAGACTTTCTCTGCAGAGTCCCAAAACAGGCGTTTTCAGCCCATTACCGGCATATGGAAGAAACAGCAGTAAGCACAGGGAAATATCTGCTTCTAAATCCAAAACGCAGCTATCTAACAGAACGGTTGTCAATGTGTGCACTCAACTTCCAGAGTTAAACCCGTGTGTGGATTCAGCAGTCTGCAGAGACTTTCTCTGCAGAGTCCCAAAACAGGCGTTTTCAGCCCCATTACCGGCATATGGAAGAAACAGCAGTAAGCACAGGGAAATATCTGCTTCTAAATCCAAAACGCAGCTATCTAACAGAACGGTTGTCAATGTGTGCACTCAACTTCCAGAGTTAAACCCGTGTGTGGATTCAGCAGTCTGCAAACACTTTCTCTGCAGAGTCCCAAAACAGGCGTTTTCCAGCCCATTACCGGCATATGGAAGAAACAGCAGTAAGCACAGGGAAATATCTGCTTCTAAATCCAAAACGCAGCTATCTAACAGAACGGTTGTCAATGTGTGCACTCAACTTCCAGAGTTAATCCGGTGTGTGGATTCAGCAGTCTGCAAACACTTTCTCTGCAGAGTCCCAAAACAGGCGTTTTCAGCCCATTACCGGCATATGGAAGAAACAGCAGTAAGCACAGGGAAATATCTGCTTCTAAATCCAAAACGCAGCTATCTAACAGAACGGTTGTCAATGTGTGCACTCAACTTCCAGAGTTAAACCCGTGTGTGGATTCGGCAGTCTGCAGAGACTTTCTCTGCAGAGTCCCAAAACAGGCGTTTTCAGCCCATTACCGGCATATGGAAGAAACAGCAGTAAGCACAGGGAAATATCTGCTTCTAAATCCAAAACGCAGCTATCTAACAGAACGGTTGTCAATGTGTGCACTCAACTTCCAGAGTTAAACCCGTGTGTGGATTCAGCAGTCTGCAGAGACTTTCTCTGCAGAGTCCCAAAACAGGCGTTTTCAGCCCATTACCGGCATATGGAAGAAACAGCAGTAAGCACAGGGAAATATCTGCTTCTAAATCCAAAACGCAGCTATCTAACAGAACGGTTGTCAATGTGTGCACTCAACTTCCAGTTAAACCCGTGTGTGGATTCAGCAGTCTGCAGAGACTTTCTCTGCAGAGTCCCAAAACAGGCGTTTTCAGCCCATTACCCGGCATATGGAAGAAACAGCAGTAAGCACAGGGAAATATCTGCTTCTAAATCCAAAACGCAGCTATCTAACAGAACGGTTGTCAATGTGTGCACTCAACTTCCAGAGTTAAACCCCGTGTGTGGATTCAGCAGTCTGCAAACACTTTCTCTGCAGAGTCCCAAAACAGGCGTTTTCAGCCCATTACCGGCATATGGAAGAAACAGCAGTAAGCACAGGGAAATATCTGCTTCTAAATCCAAAACGCAGCTATCTAACAGAACGGTTGTCAATGTGTGCACTCAACTTCCAGGGTTAATCCGGTGTGTGGATTCAGCAGTCTGCAAACACTTTCTCTGCAGAGTCCCAAAACAGGCGTTTTCAGCCCATTACCGGCATATGGAAGAAACAGCAGTAAGCACAGGGAAATATCTGCTTCTAAATCCAAAACGCAGCTATCTAACAGAACGGTTGTCAATGTGTGCACTCAACTTCCAGAGTTAAACCCGTGTGTGGATTCGGCAGTCTGCAGAGACTTTCTCTGCAGAGTCCCAAAACAGGCGTTTTCAGCCCATTACCGGCATATGGAAGAAACAGCAGTAAGCACAGGGAAATATCTGCTTCTAAACCCAAAACGCAGCTATCTAACAGAACGGTTGTCAATGTGTGCACTCAACTTCCAGAGTTAAACCCGTGTGTGGATTCAGCAGTCTGCAGAGACTTTCTCTGCAGAGTCCCAAAACAGGCGTTTTCAGCCCATTACCGGCATAGGGAAGAAACAGCAGTAAGCACAGGGAAATATCTGCTTCTAAATCCAAAACGCAGCTATCTAACAGAACGGTTGTCAATGTGTGCACTCAACTTCCAGAGTTAAACCCGTGTGTGGATTCAGCAGTCTGCAAACACTTTCTCTGCAGAGTCCCAAAACAGGCGTTTTCAGCCCATTACCGGCATATGGAAGAAACAGCAGTAAGCACAGGGAAATATCTGCTTCTAAATCCAAAACGCAGCTATCTAACAGAACGGTTGTCAATGTGTGCACTCAACTTCCAGAGTTAATCCGGTGTGTGGATTCAGCAGTCTGCAAACACTTTCTCTGCAGAGTCCCAAAACAGGCGTTTTCAGCCCATTACCGGCATATGGAAGAAACAGCAGTAAGCACAGGGAAATATCTGCTTCTAAATCCAAAACGCAGCTATCTAACAGAACGGTTGTCAATGTGTGCACTCAACTTCCAGAGTTAAACCCGTGTGTGGATTCAGCAGTCTGCAGAGACTTTCTCTGCAGAGTCCCAAAACAGGCGTTTTCAGCCCATTACCGGCATATGGAAGAAACAGCAGTAAGCACAGGGAAATATCTGCTTCTAAATCCAAAACGCAGCTATCTAACAGAACGGTTGTCAATGTGTGCACTCAACTTCCAGAGTTAAACCCGTGTGTGGATTCAGCAGTCTGCAGAGACTTTCTCTGCAGAGTCCCAAAACAGGCGTTTTCAGCCCATTACCGGCATATGGAAGAAACAGCAGTAAGCACAGGGAAATATCTGCTTCTAAATCCAAAACGCAGCTATCTAACAGAACGGTTGTCAATGTGTGCACTCAACTTCCAGAGTTAAACCCGTGTGTGGATTCAGCAGTCTGCAAACACTTTCTCTGCAGAGTCCCAAAACAGGCGTTTTCAGCCCATTACCGGCATATGGAAGAAACAGCAGTAAGCACAGGGAAATATCTGCTTCTAAATCCAAAACGCAGCTATCTAACAGAACGGTTGTCAATGTGTGCACTCAACTTCCAGAGTTAATCCGGTGTGTGGATTCAGCAGTCTGCAAACACTTTCTCTGCAGAGTCCCAAAACAGGCGTTTTCAGCCCATTACCGGCATATGGAAGAAACAGCAGTAAGCACAGGGAAATATCTGCTTCTAAATCCAAAACGCAGCTATCTAACAGAACGGTTGTCAATGTGTGCACTCAACTTCCAGAGTTAAACCCGTGTGTGGATTCGGCAGTCTGCAGAGACTTTCTCTGCAGAGTCCCAAAACAGGCGTTTTCAGCCCATTACCGGCATATGGAAGAAACAGCAGTAAGCACAGGGAAATATCTGCTTCTAAACCCAAAACGCAGCTATCTAACAGAACGGTTGTCAATGTGTGCACTCAACTTCCAGAGTTAAACCCGTGTGTGGATTCAGCAGTCTGCAGAGACTTTCTCTGCAGAGTCCCAAAACAGGCGTTTTCAGCCCATTACCGGCATAGGGAAGAAACAGCAGTAAGCACAGGGAAATATCTGCTTCTAAATCCAAAACGCAGCTATCTAACAGAACGTTTGTCAATGTGTGCACTCAACTTCCAGAGTTAAACCCGTGTGTGGATTCAGCAGTCTGCAAACACTTTCTCTGCAGAGTCCCAAAACAGGCGTTTTCAGCCCATTACCGGCATAGGGAAGAAACAGCAGTAAGCACAGGGAAATATCTGCTTCTAAATCCAAAACGCAGCTATCTAACAGAACGGTTGTCAATGTGTGCACTCAACTTCCAGAGTTAATCCGGTGTGTGGATTCAGCAGTCTGCAAACACTTTCTCTGCAGAGTCCCAAAACAGGCGTTTTCAGCCCATTACCGGCATATGGAAGAAACAGCAGTAAGCACAGGGAAATATCTGCTTCTAAATCCAAAACGCAGCTATCTAACAGAACGGTTGTCAATGTGTGCACTCAACTTCCAGAGTTAAACCCGTGTGTGGATTCGGCAGTCTGCAGAGACTTTCTCTGCAGAGTCCCAAAACAGGCGTTTTCAGCCCATTACCGGCATATGGAAGAAACAGCAGTAAGCACAGGGAAATATCTGCTTCTAAACCCAAAACGCAGCTATCTAACAGAACGGTTGTCAATGTGTGCACTCAACTTCCAGAGTTAAACCCGTGTGTGGATTCAGCAGTCTGCAGAGACTTTCTCTGCAGAGTCCCAAAACAGGCGTTTTCAGCCCATTACCGGCATAGGGAAGAAACAGCAGTAAGCACAGGGAAATATCTGCTTCTAAATCCAAAACGCAGCTATCTAACAGAACGGTTGTCAATGTGTGCACTCAACTTCCAGAGTTAAACCCGTGTGTGGATTCAGCAGTCTGCAAACACTTTCTCTGCAGAGTCCCAAAACAGGCGTTTTCAGCCCATTACCGGCATAGGGAAGAAACAGCAGTAAGCACAGGGAAATATCTGCTTCTAAATCCAAAACGCAGCTATCTAACAGAACGGTTGTCAATGTGTGCACTCAACTTCCAGAGTTAAACCCATGTGTGGATTCAGCAGTCTGCAAACACTTTCTCTGCAGAGTCCCAAAACAGGCGTTTTCAGCCCATTACCGGCATATGGAAGAAACAGCAGTAAGCACAGGGAAATATCTGCTTCTAAATCCAAAACGCAGCTATCTAACAGAACGGTTGTCAATGTGTGCACTCAACTTCCAGAGTTAAACCCGTGTGTGGATTCAGCAGTCTGCAGAGACTTTCTCTGCAGAGTCCCAAAACAGGCGTTTTCAGCCCATTACCGGCATATGGAAGAAACAGCAGTAAGCACAGGGAAATATCTGCTTCTAAATCCAAAACGCAGCTATCTAACAGAACGGTTGTCAATGTGTGCACTCAACTTCCAGAGTTAAACCCGTGTGTGGATTCAGCAGTCTGCAGAGACTTTCTCTGCAGAGTCCCAAAACAGGCGTTTTCAGCCCATTACCGGCATATGGAAGAAACAGCAGTAAGCACAGGGAAATATCTGCTTCTAAATCCAAAACGCAGCTATCTAACAGGACGGATGTCAAAGTGTGCACTCAACTTCCAGAGTTAAACCCGTGTGTGGATTCAGCAGTCTGCAGAGACTTTCTCTGCAGAGTCCCAAAACAGGCGTTTTCAGCCCATTACCGGCATATGGAAGAAACAGCAGTAAGCACAGGGAAATATCTGCTTCTAAATCCAAAACGCAGCTATCTAACAGAACGGTTGTCAATGTGTGCACTCAACTTCCAGAGTTAAACCCGTGTGTGGATTCAGCAGTCTGCAGAGACTTTCTCTGCAGAGTCCCAAAACAGGCGTTTTCAGCCCATTACCGGCATATGGAAGAAACAGCAGTAAGCACAGGGAAATATCTGCTTCTAATTCCAAAACGCAGCTATCTAACAGAACGGTTGTCAATGTGTGCACTCAACTTCCAGAGTTAATCGGGTGTGTGGATTCAGCAGTCTGCAAACACTTTCTCTGCAGAGTCCCAAAACAGGCGTTTTCAGCCCATTACCGGCATATGGAAGAAACAGCAGTAAGCACAGGGAAATATCTGCTTCTAAATCCAAAACGCAGCTATCTAACAGAACGGTTGTCAATGTGTGCACTCAACTTCCAGAGTTAAACCCGTGTGTGGATTCGGCAGTCTGCAGAGACTTTCTCTGCAGAGTCCCAAAACAGGCGTTTTCAGCCCATTACCGGCATATGGAAGAAACAGCAGTAAGCACAGCGAAATATCTGCTTCTAAATCCAAAACGCAGCTATCTAACAGAACGGTTGTCAATGTGTGCACTCAACTTCCAGAGTTAAACCCGTGTGTGGATTCAGCAGTCTGCAGAGACTTTCTCTGCAGAGTCCCAAAACAGGCGTTTTCAGCCCATTACCGGCATATGGAAGAAACAGCAGTAAGCACAGGGAAATATCTGCTTCTAAATCCAAAACGCAGCTATCTAACAGAACGGTTGTCAATGTGTGCACTCAACTTCCAGAGTTAAACCCGTGTGTGGATTCAGCAGTCTGCAAACACTTTCTCTGCAGAGTCCCAAAACAGGCGTTTTCAGCCCATTACCGGCATATGGAAGAAACAGCAGTAAGCACAGGGAAATATCTGCTTCTAAATCCAAAACGCAGCTATCTAACAGAACGGTTGTCAATGTGTGCACTCAACTTCCAGAGTTAATCCGGTGTGTGGATTCAGCAGTCTGCAAACACTTTCTCTGCAGAGTCCCAAAACAGGCGTTTTCAGCCCATTACCGGCATATGGAAGAAACAGCAGTAAGCACAGGGAAATATCTGCTTCTAAATCCAAAACGCAGCTATCTAACAGAACGGTTGTCAATGTGTGCACTCAACTTCCAGAGTTAAACCCGTGTGTGGATTCGGCAGTCTGCAGAGACTTTCTCTGCAGAGTCCCAAAACAGGCGTTTTCAGCCCATTACCGGCATATGGAAGAAACAGCAGTAAGCACAGGGAAATATCTGCTTCTAAATCCAAAACGCAGCTATCTAACAGAACGGTTGTCAATGTGTGCACTCAACTTCCAGAGTTAAACCCGTGTGTGGATTCAGCAGTCTGCAGAGACTTTCTCTGCAGAGTCCCAAAACAGGCGTTTTCAGCCCATTACCGGCATATGGAAGAAACAGCAGTAAGCACAGGGAAATATCTGCTTCTAAATCCAAAACGCAGCTATCTAACAGAACGGTTGTCAATGTGTGCACTCAACTTCCAGAGTTAAACCCGTGTGTGGATTCAGCAGTCTGCAGAGACTTTCTCTGCAGAGTCCCAAAACAGGCGTTTTCAGCCCATTACCGGCATATGGAAGAAACAGCAGTAAGCACAGGGAAATATCTGCTTCTAAATCCAAAACGCAGCTATCTAACAGAACGGTTGTCAATGTGTGCACTCAACTTCCAGAGTTAAACCCGTGTGTGGATTCAGCAGTCTGCAAACACTTTCTCTGCAGAGTCCCAAAACAGGCGTTTTCAGCCCATTACCGGCATATGGAAGAAACAGCAGTAAGCACAGGGAAATATCTGCTTCTAAATCCAAAACGCAGCTATCTAACAGAACGGTTGTCAATATGTGCACTCAACTTCCAGAGTTAATCCGGTGTGTGGATTCAGCAGTCTGCAAACACTTTCTCTGCAGAGTCCCAAAACAGGCGTTTTCAGCCCATTACCGGCATATGGAAGAAACAGCAGTAAGCACAGGGAAATATCTGCTTCTAAATCCAAAACGCAGCTATCTAACAGAACGGTTGTCAATGTGTGCACTCAACTTCCAGAGTTAAACCCGTGTGTGGATTCGGCAGTCTGCAGAGACTTTCTCTGCAGAGTCCCAAAACAGGCGTTTTCAGCCCATTACCGGCATATGGAAGAAACAGCAGTAAGCACAGGGAAATATCTGCTTCTAAACCCAAAACGCAGCTATCTAACAGAACGGTTGTCAATGTGTGCACTCAACTTCCAGAGTTAAACCCGTGTGTGGATTCAGCAGTCTGCAGAGACTTTCTCTGCAGAGTCCCAAAACAGGCGTTTTCAGCCCATTACCGGCATAGGGAAGAAACAGCAGTAAGCACAGGGAAATATCTGCTTCTAAATCCAAAACGCAGCTATCTAACAGAACGGTTGTCAATGTGTGCACTCAACTTCCAGAGTTAAACCCGTGTGTGGATTCAGCAGTCTGCAAACACTTTCTCTGCAGAGTCCCAAAACAGGCGTTTTCAGCCCATTACCGGCATAGGGAAGAAACAGCAGTAAGCACAGGGAAATATCTGCTTCTAAATCCAAAACGCAGCTATCTAACAGAACGGTTGTCAATGTGTGCACTCAACTTCCAGAGTTAAACCCATGTGTGGATTCAGCAGTCTGCAAACACTTTCTCTGCAGAGTCCCAAAACAGGCGTTTTCAGCCCATTACCGGCATATGGAAGAAACAGCAGTAAGCACAGGGAAATATCTGCTTCTAAATCCAAAACGCAGCTATCTAACAGAACGGTTGTCAATGTGTGCACTCAACTTCCAGAGTTAAACCCGTGTGTGGATTCAGCAGTCTGCAGAGACTTTCTCTGCAGAGTCCCAAAACAGGCGTTTTCAGCCCATTACCGGCATATGGAAGAAACAGCAGTAAGCACAGGGAAATATCTGCTTCTAAATCCAAAACGCAGCTATCTAACAGAACGGTTGTCAATGTGTGCACTCAACTTCCAGAGTTAAACCCGTGTGTGGATTCAGCAGTCTGCAGAGACTTTCTCTGCAGAGTCCCAAAACAGGCGTTTTCAGCCCATTACCGGCATATGGAAGAAACAGCAGTAAGCACAGGGAAATATCTGCTTCTAAATCCAAAACGCAGCTATCTAACAGGACGGTTGTCAAAGTGTGCACTCAACTTCCAGAGTTAAACCCGTGTGTGGATTCAGCAGTCTGCAGAGACTTTCTCTGCAGAGTCCCAAAACAGGCGTTTTCAGCCCATTACCGGCATATGGAAGAAACAGCAGTAAGCACAGGGAAATATCTGCTTCTAAATCCAAAACGCAGCTATCTAACAGAACGGTTGTCAATGTGTGCACTCAACTTCCAGAGTTAAACCCGTGTGTGGATTCAGCAGTCTGCAGAGACTTTCTCTGCAGAGTCCCAAAACAGGCGTTTTCAGCCCATTACCGGCATATGGAAGAAACAGCAGTAAGCACAGGGAAATATCTGCTTCTAAATCCAAAACGCAGCTATCTAACAGAACGGTTGTCAATGTGTGCACTCAACTTCCAGTGTTAAACCCGTATGTGGATTCAGCAGTCTGCAAACACTTTCTCTGCAGAGTCCCAAAACAGGCGTTTTCAGCCCATTACCGGCATATGGAAGAAACAGCAGTAAGCACAGGGAAATATCTGCTTCTAAATCCAAAACGCAGCTATCTAACAGAACGGTTGTCAATGTGTGCACTCAACTTCCAGAGTTAAACCCGTGTGTGGATTCAGCAGTCTGCAAACACTTTCTCTGCAGAGTCCCAAAACAGGCGTTTTCAGCCCATTACCGGCATATGGAAGAAACAGCAGTAAGCACAGGGAAATATCTGCTTCTAAATCCAAAACGCAGCTATCTAACAGAACGGTTGTCATTGTGTGCACTCAACTTCCAGAGTTAAACCCGTGTGTGGATTCAGCAGTCTGCAAACACTTTCTCTGCAGAGTCACAAAACAGGCGTTTTCAGCCCATTACCGGCATATGGAAGAAACAGCAGTAAGCACAGGGAAATATCTGCTTCTAAATCCAAAACGCAGCTATCTAACAGAACGGTTGTCAATGTGTGCACTCAACTTCCAGAGTTAAACCCGTGTGTGGATTCAGCAGTCTGCAAACACTTTCTCTGCAGAGTCCCAAAACAGGCGTTTTCAGTCCATTACCGGCATATGGAAGAAACAGCAGTAAGCACAGGGAAATATCTGCTTCTAAATCCAAAACGCAGCTATCTAACAGAACGGTTGTCAATGTGTGCACTCAACTTCCAGAGTTAAACCCGTGTGTGGATTCAGCAGTCTGCAGAGACTTTCTCTGCAGAGTCCCAAAACAGGCGTTTTCAGCCCATTACCGGCATATGGAAGAAACAGCAGTAAGCACAGGGAAATATCTGCTTCTAAATCCAAAACGCAGCTATCTAACAGAACGGTTGTCAATGTGTGCACTCAACTTCCAGAGTTAAACCCGTGTGTGGATTCAGCAGTCTGCAAAGACTTTCTCTGCAGAGTCCCAAAACAGGCGTTTTCAGCCCATTACCGGCATATGGAAGAAACAGCAGTAAGCACAGGGAAATATCTGCTTCTAAATCCAAAACGCAGCTATCTAACAGATCGGTTGTCAATGTGTGCACTCAACTTCCAGAGTTAAACCCGTGTGTGGATTCAGCAGTCTGCAGAGACTTTCTCTGCAGAGTCCCAAAACAGGCGTTTTCAGCCCATTACCGGCATATGGAAGAAACAGCAGTAAGCACAGGGAAATATCTGCTTCTAAATCCAAAACGCAGCTATCTAACAGAACGGTTGTCAATGTGTGCACTCAACTTCCAGAGTTAAACCCGTGTGTGGATTCAGCAGTCTGCAGAGACTTTCTCTGCAGAGTCCCAAAACAGGCGTTTTCAGCCCATTACCGGCATATGGAAGAAACAGCAGTAAGCACAGGGAAATATCTGCTTCTAAATCCAAAACGCAGCTATCTAACAGAACGGTTGTCAATGTGTGCACTCAACTTCCAGTGTTAAACCCGTATGAGGATTCAGCAGTCTGCAAACACTTTCTCTGCAGAGTCCCAAAACAGGCGTTTTCAGCCCATTACCGGCATATGGAAGAAACAGCAGTAAGCACAGGGAAATATCTGCTTCTAAATCCAAAACGCAGCTATCTAACAGAACGGTTGTCAATGTGTGCACTCAACTTCCAGAGTTAAACCAGTGTGTGGATTCAGCAGTCTGCAGAGACTTTCTCTGCAGAGTCCCAAAACAGGCGTTTTCAGCCCATTACCGGCATATGGAAGAAACAGCAGTAAGCACAGGGAAATATCTGCTTCTAAATCCAAAACGCAGCTATCTAACAGAACGGTTGTCAATGTGTGCACTCAACTTCCAGAGTTAAATCCGTGTGTGGATTCAGCAGTCTGCAGAGACTTTCTCTGCAGAGTCCCAAAACAGGCGTTTTCAGCCCATTACCGGCATATGGAAGAAACAGCAGTAAGCACAGGGAAATATCTGCTTCTAAATCCAAAACGCAGCTATCTAACAGAACGGTTGTCAATGTGTGCACTCAACTTCCAGAGTTAAACCCGTGTGTGGATTCAGCAGTCTGCCGAGACTTTCTCTGCAGAGTCCCAAAACAGGCGTTTTCAACCCATTACCGGCATATGGAAGAAACAGCAGTAAGCACAGGGAAATATCTGCTTCTAAATCCAAAACGCAGCTATCTAACAGAACGGTTGTCAATGTGTGCACTCAACTTCCAGAGTTAAACCCGTGTGTGGATTCAGCAGTCTGCAGAGACTTTCTCTGCAGAGTCCCAAAACAGGCGTTTTCAGCCCATTACCGGCATATGGAAGAAACAGCAGTAAGCACAGGGAAATATCTGCTTCTAAATCCAAAACGCAGCTATCTAACAGAACGGTTGTCAATGTGTGCACTCAACTTCCAGAGTTAAACCCGTGTGTGGATTCAGCAGTCTGCAAACACTTTTTCTGCAGAGTCCCAAAACAGGCGTTTTCAGCCCATTACCGGCATATGGAAGAAACAGCAGTAAGCACAGGGAAATATCTGCTTCTAAATCCAAAACGCAGCTATCTAACAGAACGGTTGTCAATGTGTGCACTCAACTTCCAGAGTTAAACCCGTGTGTGGATTCAGCAGTCTGCAAACACTTTCTCTGCAGAGTCCCAAAACAGGCGTTTTCAGCCCATTACCGGCATATGGAAGAAACAGCAGTAAGCACAGGGAAATATCTGCTTCTAAATCCAAAACGCAGCTATCTAACAGAACGGTTGTCAATGTGTGCACTCAACTTCCAGAGTTAAACCCGTGTGTGGATTCAGCAGTCTGCAGAGACTTTCTCTGCAGAGTCCCAAAACAGGCGTTTTCAGCCCATTACCGGCATATGGAAGAAACAGCAGTAAGCACAGGGAAATATCTGCTTCTAAATCCAAAACGCAGCTATCTAACAGAACGGTTGTCAATGTGTGCACTCAACTTCCAGAGTTAAACCCGTGTGTGGATTCAGCAGTCTGCAGAGACTTTCTCTGCAGAGTCCCAAAACAGGCGTTTTCAGCCCATTACCGGCATATGGAAGAAACAGCAGTAAGCACAGGGAAATATCTGCTTCTAAATCCAAAACGCAGCTATCTAACAGAACGGTTGTCAATGTGTGCACTCAACTTCCAGAGTTAAACCCGTGTGTGGATTCAGCAGTCTGCAGAGACTTTCTCTGCAGAGTCCCAAAACAGGCGTTTTCAGCCCATTACCGGCATATGGAAGAAACAGCAGTAAGCACAGGGAAATATCTGCTTCTAAATCCAAAACGCAGCTATCTAACAGAACGGTTGTCAATGTGTGCACTCAACTTCCAGAGTTAAACCCGTGTGTGGATTCAGCAGTCTGCAGAGACTTTCTCTGCAGAGTCCCAAAACAGGCGTTTTCAGCCCATTACCGGCATATGGAAGAAACAGCAGTAAGCACAGGGAAATATCTGCTTCTAAATCCAAAACGCAGCTATCTAACAGAACGGTTGTCAATGTGTGCACTCAACTTCCAGAGTTAAACCCGTGTGTGGATTCAGCAGTCTGCAGAGACTTTCTCTGCAGAGTCCCAAAACAGGCGTTTTCAGCCCATTACCGGCATATGGAAGAAACAGCAGTAAGCACAGGGAAATATCTGCTTCTAAATCCAAAACGCAGCTATCTAACAGAACGGTTGTCAATGTGTGCACTCAACTTCCAGAGTTAAACCCGTGTGTGGATTCAGCAGTCTGCAGAGACTTTCTCTGCAGAGTCCCAAAACAGGCGTTTTCAGCCCATTACCGGCATATGGAAGAAACAGCAGTAAGCACAGGGAAATATCTGCTTCTAAATCCAAAACGCAGCTATCTAACAGAACGGTTGTCAATGTGTGCACTCAACTTCCAGTGTTAAACCCGTATGTGGATTCAGCAGTCTGCAAACACTTTCTCTGCAGAGTCCCAAAACAGGCGTTTTCAGCCCATTACCGGCATATGGAAGAAACAGCAGTAAGCACAGGGAAATATCTGCTTCTAAATCCAAAACGCAGCTATCTAACAGAACGGTTGTCAATGTGTGCACTCAACTTCCAGAGTTAAACCAGTGTGTGGATTCAGCAGTCTGCAGAGACTTTCTCTGCAGAGTCCCAAAACAGGCGTTTTCAGCCCATTACCGGCATATGGAAGAAACAGCAGTAAGCACAGGGAAATATCTGCTTCTAAATCCAAAACGCAGCTATCTAACAGAACGGTTGTCAATGTGTGCACTCAACTTCCAGAGTTAAATCCGTGTGTGGATTAAGCAGTCTGCAGAGACTTTCTCTGCAGAGTCCCAAAACAGGCGTTTTCAGCCCATTACCGGCATATGGAAGAAACAGCAGTAAGCACAGGGAAATATCTGCTTCTAAATCCAAAACGCAGCTATCTAACAGAACGGTTGTCAATGTGTGCACTCAACTTCCAGAGTTAAACCCGTGTGTGGATTCAGCAGTCTGCATACACTTTCTCTGCAGAGTCCCAAAACAGGCGTTTTCAGCCCATTACCAGCATATGGAAGAAACAGCAGTAAGCACAGGGAAATATCTGCTTCTAAATCCAAAACGCAGCTATCTAACAGAACGGTTGTCAATGTGTGCACTCAACTTCCAGAGTTAAACCCGTGTGTGGATTCAGCAGTCTGCAAACACTTTCTCTGCAGAGTCCCAAAACAGGCGTTTTCAGCCCATTACCGGCATAGGGAAGAAACAGCAGTAAGCACAGGGAAATATCTGCTTCTAAATCCAAAACGCAGCTATCTAACAGAACGGTTGTCAATGTGTGCACTCAACTTCCAGAGTTAAACCCATGTGTGGATTCAGCAGTCTGCAAACACTTTCTCTGCAGAGTCCCAAAACAGGCGTTTTCAGCCCATTACCGGCATATGGAAGAAACAGCAGTAAGCACAGGGAAATATCTGCTTCTAAATCCAAAACGCAGCTATCTAACAGAACGGTTGTCAATGTGTGCACTCAACTTCCAGAGTTAAACCCGTGTGTGGATTCAGCAGTCTGCAGAGACTTTCTCTGCAGAGTCCCAAAACAGGCGTTTTCAGCCCATTACCGGCATATGGAAGAAACAGCAGTAAGCACAGGGAAATATCTGCTTCTAAATCCAAAACGCAGCTATCTAACAGAACGGTTGTCAATGTGTGCACTCAACTTCCAGAGTTAAACCCGTGTGTGGATTCAGCAGTCTGCAGAGACTTTCTCTGCAGAGTCCCAAAACAGGCGTTTTCAGCCCATTACCGGCATATGGAAGAAACAGCAGTAAGCACAGGGAAATATCTGCTTCTAAATCCAAAACGCAGCTATCTAACAGAACGGTTGTCAATGTGTGCACTCAACTTCCAGAGTTAAACCCGTGTGTGGATTCAGCAGTCTGCAGAGACTTTCTCTGCAGAGTCCCAAAACAGGCGTTTTCAGTCCATTACCGGCATATGGAAGAAACAGCAGTAAGCACAGGGAAATATCTGCTTCTAAATCCAAAACGCAACTATCTAACAGAACGGTTGTCAATGTGTGCACTCAACTTCCAGAGTTAAACCCGTGTGTGGATTCAGCAGTCTGCAGAGACTTTCTCTGCAGAGTCCCAAAACAGGCGTTTTCAGCCCATTACCGGCATATGGAAGAATCAGCAGTAAGCACAGGGAAATATCTGCTTTTAAATCCAAAACGCAGCTATCTAACAGAACGGTTGTCAATGTGTGCACTCAACTTCCAGTGTTAAACCCGTATGTGGATTCAGCAGTCTGCAAACACTTTCTCTGCAGAGTCCCAAAACAGGCGTTTTCAGCCCATTACCGGCATATGGAAGAAACAGCAGTAAGCACAGGGAAATATCTGCTTCTAAATCCAAAACGCAGCTATCTAACAGAACGGTTGTCAATGTGTGCACTCAACTTCCAGAGTTAAACCCGTGTGTGGATTCAGCAGTCTGCAAACACTTTCTCTGCAGAGTCCCAAAACAGGCGTTTTCAGCCCATTACCGGCATATGGAAGAAACAGCAGTAAGCCCAGGGAAATATCTGCTTCTAAATCCAAAACGCAGCTATCTAACAGAACGGTTGTCAATGTGTGCAATCAACTTCCAGAGTTAATCCGGTGTGTGGATTCAGCAGTCTGCAAACACTTTCTCTGCAGAGTCCCAAAACAGGCGTTTTCAGCCCATTACCGGCATATGGAAGAAACAGCAATAAGCACAGGGAAATATCTGCTTCTAAATCCAAAACGCAGCTATCTAACAGAACGGTTGTCAATGTGTGCACTCAATTTCCAGAGTTAAACCCGTGTGTGGATTCAGCAGTCTGCAGAGACTTTCTCTGCAGAGTTCCAAAACAGGCGTTTTCAGCCCATTACCGGCATATGGAAGAAACAGCAGTAAGCACAGGGAAATATCTGCTTCTAAATCCAAAACGCAGCTATCTAACAGAACGGTTGTCAATGTGTGCACTCAACTTCCAGAGTTAAACCCGTGTGTGGATTCAGCAGTCTGCAAACACTTTCTCTGCAGAGTCCCAAAACAGGCGTTTTCAGCCCATTACCGGCATATGGAAGAAACAGCAGTAAGCACAGGGAAATATCTGCTTCTAAATCCAAAACGCAGCTATCTAACAGAACGGTTGTCATTGTGTGCACTCAACTTCCAGAGTTAAACCCGTGTGTGGATTCAGCAGTCTGCAAACACTTTCTCTGCAGAGTCACAAAACAGGCGTTTTCAGCCCATTACCGGCATATGGAAGAAACAGCAGTAAGCACAGGGAAATATCTGCTTCTAAATCCAAAACGCAGCTATCTAACAGAACGGTTGTCAGTGTGTGCACTCAACTTCCAGAGTTAAACCCGTGTGTGGATTCAGCAGTCTGCAAACACTTTCTCTGCAGAGTCCCAAAACAGGCGTTTTCAGTCCATTACCGGCATATGGAAGAAACAGCAGTAAGCACAGGGAAATATCTGCTTCTAAATCCAAAACGCAGCTATCTAACAGAACGGTTGTCAATGTGTGCACTCAACTTCCAGAGTTAAACCCGTGTGTGGATTCAGCAGTCTGCAGAGACTTTCTCTGCAGAGTCCCGAAACAGGCGTTTTCAGCCCATTACCGGCATATGGAAGAAACAGCAGTAAGCACAGGGAAATATCTGCTTCTAAATCCAAAATGCAGCTATCTAACAGAACGGTTGTCAATGTGTGCACTCAACTTCCAGAGTTAAACCCGTGTGTGGATTCAGCAGTCTGCAAAGACTTTCTCTGCAGAGTCCCAAAACAGGCGTTTTCAGCCCATTACCGGCATATGGAAGAAACAGCAGTAAGCACAGGGAAATATCTGCTTCTAAATCCAAAACGCAGCTATCTAACAGATCGGTTGTCAATGTGTGCACTCAACTTCCAGAGTTAAACCCGTGTGTGGATTCAGCAGTCTGCAGAGACTTTCTCTGCAGAGTCCCAAAACAGGCGTTTTCAGCCCATTACCGGCATATGGAAGAAACAGCAGTAAGCACAGGGAAATATCTGCTTCTAAATCCAAAACGCAGCTATCTAACAGAACGGTTGTCAATGTGTGCACTCAACTTCCAGAGTTAAACCCGTGTGTGGATTCAGCAGTCTGCAGAGACTTTCTCTGCAGAGTCCCAAAACAGGCGTTTTCAGCCCATTACCGGCATATGGAAGAAACAGCAGTAAGCACAGGGAAATATCTGCTTCTAAATCCAAAACGCAGCTATCTAACAGAACGGTTGTCAATGTGTGCACTCAACTTCCAGTGTTAAACCCGTATGAGGATTCAGCAGTCTGCAAACACTTTCTCTGCAGAGTCCCAAAACAGGCGTTTTCAGCCCATTACCGGCATATGGAAGAAACAGCAGTAAGCACAGGGAAATATCTGCTTCTAAATCCAAAACGCAGCTATCTAACAGAACGGTTGTCAATGTGTGCACTCAACTTCCAGAGTTAAACCAGTGTGTGGATTCAGCAGTCTGCAGAGACTTTCTCTGCAGAGTCCCAAAACAGGCGTTTTCAGCCCATTACCGGCATATGGAAGAAACAGCAGTAAGCACAGGGAAATATCTGCTTCTAAATCCAAAACGCAGCTATCTAACAGAACGGTTGTCAATGTGTGCACTCAACTTCCAGAGTTAAACCCGTGTGTGGATTCAGCAGTCTGCAGAGGCTTTCTCTGCAGAGTCCCAAAACAGGCGTTTTCAGCCCATTACCGGCATATGGAAGAAACAGCAGTAAGCACAGGGAAATATCTGCTTCTAAATCCAAAACGCAGCTATCTAACAGAACGGTTGTCAATGTGTGCACTCAACTTCCAGAGTTAAACCCGTGTGTGGATTCAGCAGTCTGCAGAGACTTTCTCTGCAGAGTCCCAAAACAGGCGTTTTCAGCCCATTACCGGCATATGGAAGAAACAGCAGTAAGCACAGGGAAATATCTGCTTCTAAATCCAAAACGCAGCTATCTAACAGAACGGTTGTCAATGTGTGCACTCAACTTCCAGAGTTAAACCCGTGTGTGGATTCAGCAGTCTGCAGAGACTTTCTCTGCAGAGTCCCAAAACAGGCGTTTTCAGCCCATTACCGGCATATGGAAGAAACAGCAGTAAGCACAGGGAAATATCTGCTTCTAAATCCAAAACGCAGCTATCTAACAGAACGGTTGTCAATGTGTGCACTCAACTTCCAGAGTTAAACCCGTGTGTGGATTCAGCAGTCTGCAAACACTTTCTCTGCAGAGTCCCAAAACAGGCGTTTTCAGCCCATTACCGGCATATGGAAGAAACAGCAGTAAGCACAGGGAAATATCTGCTTCTAAATCCAAAACGCAGCTATCTAACAGAACGGTTGTCAATGTGTGCACTCAACTTCCAGAGTTAAACCCGTGTGTGGATTCAGCAGTCTGCAAACACTTTCTCTGCAGAGTCCCAAAACAGGCGTTTTCAGCCCATTACCGGCATAGGGAAGAAACAGCATTAAGCACAGGGAAATATCTGCTTCTAAATCCAAAACGCAGCTATCTAACAGAACGGTTGTCAATGTGTGCACTCAACTTCCAGAGTTAAACCCATGTGTGGATTCAGCAGTCTGCAAACACTTTCTCTGCAGAGTCCCAAAACAGGCGTTTTCAGCCCATTACCGGCATATGGAAGAAACAGCAGTAAGCACAGGGAAATATCTGCTTCTAAATCCAAAACGCAGCTATCTAACAGAACGGTTGTCAATGTGTGCACTCAACTTCCAGAGTTAAACCCGTGTGTGGATTCAGCAGTCTGCAGAGACTTTCTCTGCAGAGTCCCAAAACAGGCGTTTTCAGCCCATTACCGGCATATGGAAGAAACAGCAGTAAGCACAGGGAAATATCTGCTTCTAAATCCAAAACGCAGCTATCTAACAGAACGGTTGTCAATGTGTGCACTCAACTTCCAGAGTTAAACCCGTGTGTGGATTCAGCAGTCTGCAGAGACTTTCTCTGCAGAGTCCCAAAACAGGCGTTTTCAGCCCATTACCGGCATATGGAAGAAACAGCAGTAAGCACAGGGAAATATCTGCTTCTAAATCCAAAACGCAGCTATCTAACAGAACGGTTGTCAATGTGTGCACTCAACTTCCAGAGTTAAACCCGTGTGTGGATTCAGCAGTCTGCAGAGACTTTCTCTGCAGAGTCCCAAAACAGGCGTTTTCAGCCCATTACCGGCATATGGAAGAAACAGCAGTAAGCACAGGGAAATATCTGCTTCTAAATCCAAAACGCAGCTATCTAACAGAACGGTTGTCAATGTGTGCACTCAACTTCCAGAGTTAAACCCGTGTGTGGATTCAGCAGTCTGCAGAGACTTTCTCTGCAGAGTCCCAAAACAGGCGTTTTCAGCCCATTACCGGCATATGGAAGAAACAGCAGTAAGCACAGGGAAATATCTGCTTCTAAATCCAAAACGCAGCTATCTAACAGAACGGTTGTCAATGTGTGCACTCAACTTCCAGTGTTAAACCCGTATGTGGATTCAGCAGTCTGCAAACACTTTCTCTGCAGAGTCCCAAAACAGGCGTTTTCAGCCCATTACCGGCATATGGAAGAAACAGCAGTAAGCACAGGGAAATATCTGCTTCTAAATCCAAAACGCAGCTATCTAACAGAACGGTTGTCAATGTGTGCACTCAACTTCCAGAGTTAAACCAGTGTGTGGATTCAGCAGTCTGCAGAGACTTTCTCTGCAGAGTCCCAAAACAGGCGTTTTCAGCCCATTACCGGCATATGGAAGAAACAGCAGTAAGCACAGGGAAATATCTGCTTCTAAATCCAAAACGCAGCTATCTAACAGAACGGTTGTCAATGTGTGCACTCAACTTCCAGAGTTAAATCCGTGTGTGGATTCAGCAGTCTGCAGAGACTTTCTCTGCAGAGTCCCAAAACAGGCGTTTTCAGCCCATTACCGGCATATGGAAGAAACAGCAGTAAGCACAGGGAAATATCTGCTTCTAAATCCAAAACGCAGCTATCTAACAGAACGGTTGTCAATGTGTGCACTCAACTTCCAGAGTTAAACCCGTGTGTGGATTCAGCAGTCTGCATACACTTTCTCTGCAGAGTCCCAAAACAGGCGTTTTCAGCCCATTACCAGCATAGGGAAGAAACAGCAGTAAGCACAGGGAAATATCTGCTTCTAAATCCAAAACGCAGCTATCTAACAGAACGGTTGTCAATGTGTGCACTCAACTTCCAGAGTTAAACCCGTGTGTCGATTCAGCAGTCTGCAAACACTTTCTCTGCAGAGTCCCAAAACAGGCGTTTTCAGCCCATTACCGGAATAGGGAAGAAACAGCAGTAAGCACAGGGAAATATCTGCTTCTAAATCCAAAACGCAGCTATCTAACAGAACGGTTGTCAATGTGTGCACTCAACTTCCAGAGTTAAACCCATGTGTGGATTCAGCAGTCTGCAAACACTTTCTCTGCAGAGTCCCAAAACAGGCGTTTTCAGCCCATTACCGGCATATGGAAGAAACAGCAGTAAGCACAGGGAAATATCTGCTTCTAAATCCAAAACGCAGCTATCTAACAGAACGGTTGTCAATGTGTGCACTCAACTTCCAGAGTTAAACCCGTGTGTGGATTCAGCAGTCTGCAGAGACTTTCTCTGCAGAGTCCCAAAACAGGCGTTTTCAGCCCATTACCGGCATATGGAAGAAACAGCAGTAAGCACAGGGAAATATCTGCTTCTAAATCCAAAACGCAGCTATCTAACAGAACGGTTGTCAATGTGTGCACTCAACTTCCAGAGTTAAACCCATGTGTGGATTCAGCAGTCTGCAGAGACTTTCTCTGCAGAGTCCCAAAACAGGCGTTTTCAGCCCATTACCGGCATATGGAAGAAACAGCAGTAAGCACAGGGAAATATCTGCTTCTAAATCCAAAACGCAGCTATCTAACAGAACGGTTGTCAATGTGTGCACTCAACTTCCAGAGTTAAACCCGTGTGTGGATTCAGCAGTCTGCAGAGACTTTCTCTGCAGAGTCCCAAAACAGGCGTTTTCAGCCCATTACCGGCATATGGAAGAAACAGCAGTAAGCACAGGGAAATATCTGCTTCTAAATCCAAAACGCAACTATCTAACAGAACGGTTGTCAATGTGTGCACTCAACTTCCAGAGTTAAACCCGTGTGTGGATTCAGCAGTCTGCAGAGACTTTCTCTGCAGAGTCCCAAAACAGGCGTTTTCAGCCCATTACCGGCATATGGAAGAATCAGCAGTAAGCACAGGGAAATATCTGCTTCTAAATCCAAAACGCAGCTATCTAACAGAACGGTTGTCAATGTGTGCACTCAACTTCCAGTGTTAAACCCGTATGTGGATTCAGCAGTCTGCAAACACTTTCTCTGCAGAGTCCCAAAACAGGCGTTTTCAGCCCATTACCGGCATATGGAAGAAACAGCAGTAAGCACAGGGAAATATCTGCTTCTAAATCCAAAACGCAGCTATCTAACAGAACGGTTGTCAATGTGTGCACTCAACTTCCAGAGTTAAACCCGTGTGTGGATTCAGCAGTCTGCAAACACTTTCTCTGCAGAGTCCCAAAACAGGCGTTTTCAGCCCATTACCGGCATATGGAAGAAACAGCAGTAAGCCCAGGGAAATATCTGCTTCTAAATCCAAAACGCAGCTATCTAACAGAACGGTTGTCAATGTGTGCAATCAACTTCCAGAGTTAATCCGGTGTGTGGATTCAGCAGTCTGCAAACACTTTCTCTGCAGAGTCCCAAAACAGGCGTTTTCAGCCCATTACCGGCATATGGAAGAAACAGCAATAAGCACAGGGAAATATCTGCTTCTAAATCCAAAACGCAGCTATCTAACAGAACGGTTGTCAATGTGTGCACTCAACTTCCAGAGTTAAACCCGTGTGTGGATTCGGCAGTCTGCAGAGACTTTCTCTGCAGAGTCCCAAAACAGGCGTTTTCAGCCCATTACCGGCATATGGAAGAAACAGCAGTAAGCACAGGGAAATATCTGCTTCTAAATCCAAAACGCAGCTATCTAACAGAACGGTTGTCAATGTGTGCACTCAACTTCCAGAGTTAAACCCGTGTGTGGATTCAGCAGTCTGCAGAGACTTTCTCTGCAGAGTCCCAAAACAGGCGTTTTCAGCCCATTACCGGCATATGGAAGAAACAGCAGTAAGCACAGGGAAGTATCTGGTTCTAAATCCAAAACGCAGCTATCTAACAAAACGGTTGTCAATGTGTGCACTCAACTTCCAGAGTTAAACCCGTGTGTGGATTCAGCAGTCTGCAGAGACTTTCTCTGCAGAGTCCCAAAACAGGCGTTTTCAGCCCATTACCGGCATATGGAAGAAACAGCAGTAAGCACAGGGAAATATCTGCTTCTAAATCCAAAACGCAGCTATCTAACAGAACGGTTGTCAATGTGTGCACTCAACTTCCAGAGTTAAACCCGTGTGTGGATTCAGCAGTCTGCAAACACTTTCTCTGCAGAGTCCCAAAACAGGCGTTTTCAGCCCATTACCGGCATATGGAAGAAACAGCAGTAAGCACAGGGAAATATCTGCTTCTAAATCCAAAACGCAGCTATCTAACAGAACGGTTGTCAATGTGTGCACTCAACTTCCAGAGTTAATCCGGTGTGTGGATTCAGCAGTCTGCAAACACTTTCTCTGCAGAGTCCCAAAACAGGCGTTTTCAGCCCATTACCGGCATATGGAAGAAACAGCAGTAAGCACAGGGAAATATCTGCTTCTAAATCCAAAACGCAGCTATCTAACAGAACGGTTGTCAATGTGTGCACTCAACTTCCAGAGTTAAACCCGTGTGTGGATTCGGCAGTCTGCAGAGACTTTCTCTGCAGAGTCCCAAAACAGGCGTTTTCAGCCCATTACCGGCATATGGAAGAAACAGCAGTAAGCACAGGGAAATATCTGCTTCTAAATCCAAAACGCAGCTATCTAACAGAACGGTTGTCAATGTGTGCACTCAACTTCCAGAGTTAAACCCGTGTGTGGATTCAGCAGTCTGCAGAGACTTTCTCTGCAGAGTCCCAAAACAGGCGTTTTCAGCCCATTACCGGCATATGGAAGAAACAGCAGTAAGCACAGGGAAATATCTGCTTCTAAATCCAAAACGCAGCTATCTAACAGAACGGTTGTCAATGTGTGCACTCAACTTCCAGAGTTAAACCCGTGTGTGGATTCAGCAGTCTGCAGAGACTTTCTCTGCAGAGTCCCAAAACAGGCGTTTTCAGCCCATTACCGGCATATGGAAGAAACAGCAGTAAGCACAGGGAAATATCTGCTTCTAAATCCAAAATGCAGCTATCTAACAGAACGGTTGTCAATGTGTGCACTCAACTTCCAGAGTTAAACCCGTGTGTGGATTCAGCAGTCTGCAGAGACTTTCTCTGCAGAGTCCCAAAACAGGCGTTTTCAGCCCATTACCGGCATATGGAAGAAACAGCAGTAAGCACAGGGAAATATCTGCTTCTAAATCCAAAACGCAGCTATCTAACAGAACGGTTGTCAATGTGTGCACTCAATTTCCAGAGTTAAACCCGTGTGTGGATTCAGCAGTCTGCAGAGACTTTCTCTGCAGAGTCCCAAAACAGGCGTTTTCAGCCCATTACCGGCATATGGAAGAAACAGCAGTAAGCACAGGGAAATGTCTGCTTCTAAATCCAAAACGCAGCTATCTAACAGAACGGTTGTCAATGTGTGCACTCAACTTCCAGAGTTAAACCCGTGTGTGGATTCAGCAGTCTGCAAACACTTTCTCTGCAGAGTCCCAAAACAGGCGTTTTCAGCCCATTACCGGCATAGGGAAGAAACAGCAGTAAGCACAGGGAAATATCTGCTTCTAAATCCAAAACGCAGCTATCTAACAGAACGGTTGTCAATGTGTGCACTCAACTTCCAGAGTTAAACCCATGTGTGGATTCAGCAGTCTGCAAACACTTTCTCTGCAGAGTCCCAAAACAGGCGTTTTCAGCCCATTACCGGCATATGGAAGAAACAGCAGTAAGCACAGGGAAATATCTGCTTCTAAATCCAAAACGCAGCTATCTAACAGAACGGTTGTCAATGTGTGCACTCAACTTCCAGAGTTAAACCCGTGTGTGGATTCAGCAGTCTGCAGAGACTTTCTCTGCAGAGTCCCAAAACAGGCGTTTTCAGCCCATTACCGGCATATGGAAGAAACAGCAGTAAGCACAGGGAAATATCTGCTTCTAAATCCAAAACGCAGCTATCTAACAGAACGGTTGTCAATGTGTGCACTCAACTTCCAGAGTTAAACCCGTGTGTGGATTCAGCAGTCTGCAAACACTTTCTCTGCAGAGTCCCAAAACAGGCGTTTTCAGCCCATTACCGGCATATGGAAGAAACAGCAGTAAGCACAGGGAAATATCTGCTTCTAAATCCAAAACGCAGCTATCTAACAGAACGGTTGTCAATGTGTGCACTCAACTTCCAGAGTTAAACCCGTGTGTGGATTCAGCAGTCTGCAAACACTTTCTCTGCAGAGTCCCAAAACAGGCGTTTTCAGCCCATTACCGGCATATGGAAGAAACAGCAGTAAGCACAGGGAAATATCTGCTTCTAAATCCAAAACGCAGCTATCTAACAGAACGGTTGTCAATGTGTGCACTCAACTTCCAGAGTTAATCCGGTGTGTGGATTCAGCAGTCTGCAAACACTTTCTCTGCAGAGTCCCAAAACAGGCGTTTTCAGCCCATTACCGGCATATGGAAGAAACAGCAGTAAGCACAGGGAAATATCTGCTTCTAAATCCAAAACGCAGCTATCTAACAGAACGGTTGTCAATGTGTGCACTCAACTTCCAGAGTTAAACCCGTGTGTGGATTCAGCAGTCTGCAGAGACTTTCTCTGCAGAGTCCCAAAACAGGCGTTTTCAGCCCATTACCGGCATAGGGAAGAAACAGCAGTAAGCACAGGGAAATATCTGCTTCTAAATCCAAAACGCAGCTATCTAACAGAACGGTTGTCAATGTGTGCACTCAACTTCCAGAGTTAAACCCGTGTGTGGATTCAGCAGTCTGCAGAGACTTTCTCTGCAGAGTCCCAAAACAGGCGTTTTCAGCCCATTACCGGCATAAGAAGAAACAGCAGTAAGCACAGGGAAATATCTGCTTCTAAATCCAAAACGCAGCTATCTAACAGAACGGTTGTCAATGTGTGCACTCAACTTCCAGAGTTAAACCCGTGTGTGGATTCAGCAGTCTGCAGAGACTTTCTCTGCAGAGTCCCAAAACAGGCGTTTTCAGCCCATTACCGGCATATGGAAGAATCAGCAGTAAGCACAGGGAAATATCTGCTTCTAAATCCAAAACGCAGCTATCTAACAGAACGGTTGTCAATGTGTGCACTCAACTTCCAGTGTTAAACCCGTATGTGGATTCAGCAGTCTGCAAACACTTTCTCTGCAGAGTCCCAAAACAGGCGTTTTCAGCCCATTACCGGCATATGGAAGAAACAGCAGTAAGCACAGGGAAATATCTGCTTCTAAATCCAAAACGCAGCTATCTAACAGAACGGTTGTCAATGTGTGCACTCAACTTCCAGAGTTAAACCCGTGTGTGGATTCAGCAGTCTGCAAACACTTTCTCTGCAGAGTCCCAAAACAGGCGTTTTCAGCCCATTACCGGCATATGGAAGAAACAGCAGTAAGCACAGGGAAATATCTGCTTCTAATTCCGAAACGCAGCTATCTAACAGAACGGTTGTCAATGTGTGCACTCAACTTCCAGAGTTAATCCGGTGTGTGGATTCAGCAGTCTGCAAACACTTTCTCTGCAGAGTCCCAAAACAGGCGTTTTCAGCCCATTACCGGCATATGGAAGAAACAGCAGTAAGCACAGGGAAATATCTGCTTCTAAATCCAAAACGCAGCTATCTAACAGAACGGTTGTCAATGTGTGCACTCAACTTCCAGAGTTAAACCCGTGTGTGGATTCGGCAGTCTGCAGAGACTTTCTCTGCAGAGTCCCAAAACAGGCGTTTTCAGCGCATTACCGGCATATGGAAGAAACAGCAGTAAGCACAGGGAAATATCTGCTTCTAAATCCAAAACGCAGCTATCTAACAGAACGGTTGTCAATGTGTGCACTCAACTTCCAGAGTTAAACCCGTGTGTGGATTCAGCAGTCTGCAGAGACTTTCTCTGCAGAGTCCCAAAACAGGCGTTTTCAGCCCATTACCGGCATATGGAAGAAACAGCAGTAAGCACAGGGAAATATCTGCTTCTAAATCCAAAACGCAGCTATCTAACAGAACGGTTGTCAATGTGTGCACTCAACTTCCAGAGTTAAACCCGTGTGTGGATTCAGCAGTCTGCAGAGACTTTCTCTGCAGAGTCCCAAAACAGGCGTTTTCAGCCCATTACCGGCATATGGAAGAAACAGCAGTAAGCACAGGGAAATATCTGCTTCTAAATCCAAAACGCAGCTATCTAACAGAACGGTTGTCAATGTGTGCACTCAACTTCCAGAGTTAAACCCGTGTGTGGATTCAGCAGTCTGCAAACACTTTCTCTGCAGAGTCCCAAAACAGGCGTTTTCAGCCCATTACCGGCATATGGAAGAAACAGCAGTAAGCACAGGGAAATATCTGCTTCTAAATCCAAAACGCAGCTATCTAACAGAACGGTTGTCAATGTGTGCACTCAACTTCCAGAGTTAATCCGGTGTGTGGATTCAGCAGTCTGCAAACACTTTCTCTGCAGAGTCCCAAAACAGGCGTTTTCAGCCCATTACCGGCATATGGAAGAAACAGCAGTAAGCACAGGGAAATATCTGCTTCTAAATCCAAAACGCAGCTATCTAACAGAACGGTTGTCAATGTGTGCACTCAACTTCCAGAGTTAAACCCGTGTGTGGATTCGGCAGTCTGCAGAGACTTTCTCTGCAGAGTCCCAAAACAGGCGTTTTCAGCCCATTACCGGCATATGGAAGAAACAGCAGTAAGCACAGGGAAATATCTGCTTCTAAATCCAAAACGCAGCTATCTAACAGAACGGTTGTCAATGTGTGCACTCAACTTCCAGAGTTAAACCCGTGTGTGGATTCAGCAGTCTGCAGAGACTTTCTCTGCAGAGTCCCAAAACAGGCGTTTTCAGCCCATTACCGGCATATGGAAGAAACAGCAGTAAGCACAGGGAAATATCTGCTTCTAAATCCAAAACGCAGCTATCTAACAGAACGGTTGTCAATGTGTGCACTCAACTTCCAGAGTTAAACCCGTGTGTGGATTCAGCAGTCTGCAGAGACTTTCTCTGCAGAGTCCCAAAACAGGCGTTTTCAGCCCATTACCGGCATATGGAAGAAACAGCAGTAAGCACAGGGAAATATCTGCTTCTAAATCCAAAACGCAGCTATCTAACAGAACGGTTGTCAATGTGTGCACTCAACTTCCAGAGTTAAACCCGTGTGTGGATTCAGCAGTCTGCAAACACTTTCTCTGCAGAGTCCCAAAACAGGCGTTTTCAGCCCATTACCGGCATATGGAAGAAACAGCAGTAAGCACAGGGAAATATCTGCTTCTAAATCCAAAACGCAGCTATCTAACAGAACGGTTGTCAATGTGTGCACTCAACTTCCAGAGTTAATCCGGTGTGTGGATTCAGCAGTCTGCAAACACTTTCTCTGCAGAGTCCCAAAACAGGCGTTTTCAGCCCATTACCGGCATATGGAAGAAACAGCAGTAAGCACAGGGAAATATCTGCTTCTAAATCCAAAACGCAGCTATCTAACAGAACGGTTGTCAATGTGTGCACTCAACTTCCAGAGTTAAACCCGTGTGTGGATTCAGCAGTCTGCAGAGACTTTCTCTGCAGAGTCCCAAAACAGGCGTTTTCAGCCCATTACCGGCATAGGGAAGAAACAGCAGTAAGCACAGGGAAATATCTGCTTCTAAATCCAAAACGCAGCTATCTAACAGAACGGTTGTCAATGTGTGCACTCAACTTCCAGAGTTAAACCCGTGTGTGGATTCAGCAGTCTGCAAACACTTTCTCTGCAGAGTCCCAAAACAGGCGTTTTCAGCCCATTACCGGCATAGGGAAGAAACAGCAGTAAGCACAGGGAAATATCTGCTTCTAAATCCAAAACGCAGCTATCTAACAGAACGGTTGTCAATGTGTGCACTCAACTTCCAGAGTTAAACCCATGTGTGGATTCAGCAGTCTGCAAACACTTTCTCTGCAGAGTCCCAAAACAGGCGTTTTCAGCCCATTACCGGCATATGGAAGAAACAGCAGTAAGCACAGGGAAATATCTGCTTCTAAATCCAAAACGCAGCTATCTAACAGAACGGTTGTCAATGTGTGCACTCAACTTCCAGAGTTAAACCCGTGTGTGGATTCAGCAGTCTGCAGAGACTTTCTCTGCAGAGTCCCAAAACAGGCGTTTTCAGCCCATTACCGGCATATGGAAGAAACAGCAGTAAGCACAGGGAAATATCTGCTTCTAAATCCAAAACGCAGCTATCTAACAGAACGGTTGTCAATGTGTGCACTCAACTTCCAGAGTTAAACCCGTGTGTGGATTCAGCAGTCTGCAGAGACTTTCTCTGCAGAGTCCCAAAACAGGCGTTTTCAGCCCATTACCGGCATATGGAAGAAACAGCAGTAAGCACAGGGAAATATCTGCTTCTAAATCCAAAACGCAGCTATCTAACAGAACGGTTGTCAAAGTGTGCACTCAACTTCCAGAGTTAAACCCGTGTGTGGATTCAGCAGTCTGCAGAGACTTTCTCTGCAGAGTCCCAAAACAGGCGTTTTCAGCCCATTACCGGCATATGGAAGAAACAGCAGTAAGCACAGGGAAATATCTGCTTCTAAATCCAAAACGCAGCTATCTAACAGAACGGTTGTCAATGTGTGCACTCAACTTCCAGAGTTAAACCCGTGTGTGGATTCAGCAGTCTGCAGAGACTTTCTCTGCAGAGTCCCAAAACAGGCGTTTTCAGCCCATTACCGGCATATGGAAGAAACAGCAGTAAGCACAGGGAAATATCTGCTTCTAAATCCAAAACGCAGCTATCTAACAGAACGGTTGTCAATGTGTGCACTCAACTTCCAGTGTTAAACCCGTATGTGGATTCAGCAGTCTGCAAACACTTTCTCTGCAGAGTCCCAAAACAGGCGTTTTCAGCCCATTACCGGCATATGGAAGAAACAGCAGTAAGCACAGGGAAATATCTGCTTCTAAATCCAAAACGCAGCTATCTAACAGAACGGTTGTCAATGTGTGCACTCAACTTCCAGAGTTAAACCCGTGTGTGGATTCAGCAGTCTGCAGAGACTTTCTCTGCAGAGTCCCAAAACAGGCGTTTTCAGCCCATTACCGGCATATGGAAGAAACAGCAGTAAGCACAGGGAAATATCTGCTTCTAAATCCAAAACGCAGCTATCTAACAGAACGGTTGTCATTGTGTGCACTCAACTTCCAGAGTTAAACCCGTGTGTGGATTCAGCAGTCTGCAAACACTTTCTCTGCAGAGTCCCAAAACAGGCGTTTTCAGCCCATTACCGGCATATGGAAGAAACAGCAGTAAGCACAGGGAAATATCTGCTTCTAAATCCAAAACGCAGCTATCTAACAGAACGGTTGTCAATGTGTGCACTCAACTTCCAGAGTTAAACCCGTGTGTGGATTCAGCAGTCTGCAAACACTTTCTCTGCAGAGTCCCAAAACAGGCGTTTTCAGTCCATTACCGGCATATGGAAGAAACAGCAGTAAGCACAGGGAAATATCTGCTTCTAAATCCAAAACGCAGCTATCTAACAGAACGGTTGTCAATGTGTGCACTCAACTTCCAGAGTTAAACCCGTGTGTGGATTCAGCAGTCTGCAGAGACTTTCTCTGCAGAGTCCCGAAACAGGCGTTTTCAGCCCATTACCGGCATATGGAAGAAACAGCAGTAAGCACAGGGAAATATCTGCTTCTAAATCCAAAACGCAGCTATCTAACAGAACGGTTGTCAATGTGTGCACTCAACTTCCAGAGTTAAACCCGTGTGTGGATTCAGCAGTCTGCAAAGACTTTCTCTGCAGAGTCCCAAAACAGGCGTTTTCAGCCCATTACCGGCATATGGAAGAAACAGCAGTAAGCACAGGGAAATATCTGCTTCTAAATCCAAAACGCAGCTATCTAACAGATCGGTTGTCAATGTGTGCACTCAACTTCCAGAGTTAAACCCGTGTGTGGATTCAGCAGTCTGCAGAGACTTTCTCTGCAGAGTCCCAAAACAGGCGTTTTCAGCCCATTACCGGCATATGGAAGAAACAGCAGTAAGCACAGGGAAATATCTGCTTCTAAATCCAAAACGCAGCTATCTAACAGAACGGTTGTCAATGTGTGCACTCAACTTCCAGAGTTAAACCCGTGTGTGGATTCAGCAGTCTGCAGAGACTTTCTCTGCAGAGTCCCAAAACAGGCGTTTTCAGCCCATTACCGGCATATGGAAGAAACAGCAGTAAGCACAGGGAAATATCTGCTTCTAAATCCAAAACGCAGCTATCTAACAGAACGGTTGTCAATGTGTGCACTCAACTTCCAGTGTTAAACCCGTATGAGGATTCAGCAGTCTGCAAACACTTTCTCTGCAGAGTCCCAAAACAGGCGTTTTCAGCCCATTACCGGCATATGGAAGAAACAGCAGTAAGCACAGGGAAATATCTGCTTCTAAATCCAAAACGCAGCTATCTAACAGAACGGTTGTCAATGTGTGCACTCAACTTCCAGAGTTAAACCAGTGTGTGGATTCAGCAGTCTGCAGAGACTTTCTCTGCAGAGTCCCAAAACAGGCGTTTTCAGCCCATTACCGGCATATGGAAGAAACAGCAGTAAGCACAGGGAAATATCTGCTTCTAAATCCAAAACGCAGCTATCTAACAGAACGGTTGTCAATGTGTGCACTCAACTTCCAGAGTTAAATCCGTGTGTGGATTCAGCAGTCTGCAGAGACTTTCTCTGCAGAGTCCCAAAACAGGCGTTTTCAGCCCATTACCGGCATATGGAAGAAACAGCAGTAAGCACAGGGAAATATCTGCTTCTAAATCCAAAACGCAGCTATCTAACAGAACGGTTGTCAATGTGTGCACTCAACTTCCAGAGTTAAACCCGTGTGTGGATTCAGCAGTCTGCAAACACTTTCTCTGCAGAGTCCCAAAACAGGCGTTTTCAGCCCATTACCGGCATATGGAAGAAACAGCAGTAAGCACAGGGAAATATCTGCTTCTAAATCCAAAACGCAGCTATCTAACAGAACGGTTGTCAATGTGTGCACTCAACTTCCAGAGTTAAACCCGTGTGTGGATTCAGCAGTCTGCAGAGACTTTCTCTGCAGAGTCCCAAAACAGGCGTTTTCAGCCCATTACCGGCATATGGAAGAAACAGCAGTAAGCACAGGGAAATATCTGCTTCTAAATCCAAAACGCAGCTATCTAACAGAACGGTTGTCAATGTGTGCACTCAACTTCCAGTGTTAAACCCGTATGTGGATTCAGCAGTCTGCAAACACTTTCTCTGCAGAGTCCCAAAACAGGCGTTTTCAGCCCATTACCGGCATATGGAAGAAACAGCAGTAAGCACAGGGAAATATCTGCTTCTAAATCCAAAACGCAGCTATCTAACAGAACGGTTGTCAATGTGTGCACTCAACTTCCAGAGTTAAACCCGTGTGTGGATTCAGCAGTCTGCAAACACTTTCTCTGCAGAGTCCCAAAACAGGCGTTTTCAGCCCATTACCGGCATATGGAAGAAGCAGCAGTAAGCACAGGGAAATATCTGCTTCTAAATCCAAAACGCAGCTATCTAACAGAACGGTTGTCATTGTGTGCACTCAACTTCCAGAGTTAAACCCGTGTGTGGATTCAGCAGTCTGCAAACACTTTCTCTGCAGAGTCACAAAACAGGCGTTTTCAGCCCATTACCGGCATATGGAAGAAACAGCAGTAAGCACAGGGAAATATCTGCTTCTAAATCCAAAACGCAGCTATCTAACAGAACGGTTGTCAATGTGTGCACTCAACTTCCAGAGTTAAACCCGTGTGTGGATTCAGCAGTCTGCAGAGACTTTCTCTGCAGAGTCCCGAAACAGGCGTTTTCAGTCCATTACCGGCATAGGGAAGAAACAGCAGTAAGCACAGGGAAATATCTGCTTCTAAATCCAAAACGCAGCTATCTAACAGAACGGTTGTCAATGTGTGCACTCAACTTTCAGAGTTAAACCCGTGTGTGGATTCAGCAGTCTGCAAAGACTTTCTCTGCAGAGTCCCAAAACAGGCGTTTTCAGCCCATTACCGGCATATGGAAGAAACAGCAGTAAGCACAGGGAAATATCTGCTTCTAAATCCAAAACGCAGCTATCTAACAGATCGGTTGTCAATGTGTGCACTCAACTTCCAGAGTTAAACCCGTGTGTGGATTCAGCAGTCTGCAGAGACTTTCTCTGCAGAGTCCCAAAACAGGCGTTTTCAGCCCATTACCGGCACATGGAAGAAACAGCAGTAAGCACAGGGAAATATCTGCTTCTAAATCCAAAACGCAGCTATCTAACAGAACGGTTGTCAATGTGTGCACTCAACTTCCAGAGTTAAACCCGTGTGTGGATTCAGCAGTCTGCAGAGACTTTCTCTGCAGAGTCCCAAAACAGGCGTTTTCAGCCCATTACCGGCATATGGAAGAAACTGCAGTAAGCACAGGGAAATATCTGCTTCTAAATCCAAAACGCAGCTATCTAACAGAACGGTTGTCAATGTGTGCACTCAACTTCCAGTGTTAAACCCGTATGTGGATTCAGCAGTCTGCAAACACTTTCTCTGCAGAGTCCCAAAACAGGCGTTTTCAGCCCATTACCGGCATATGGAAGAAACAGCAGTAAGCACAGGGAAATATCTGCTTCTAAATCCAAAACGCAGCTATCTAACAGAACGGTTGTCAATGTGTGCACTCAACTTCCAGAGTTAAACCAGTGTGTGGATTCAGCAGTCTGCAGAGACTTTCTCTGCAGAGTCCCAAAACAGGCGTTTTCAGCCCATTACCGGCATATGGAAGAAACAGCAGTAAGCACAGGGAAATATCTGCTTCTAAATCCAAAACGCAGCTATCTAACAGAACGGTTGTCAATGTGTGCACTCAACTTCCAGAGTTAAACCCGTGTGTGGATTCAGCAGTCTGCAGAGACTTTCTCTGCAGAGTCCCAAAACAGGCGTTTTCAGCCCATTACCGGCATATGGAAGAAACAGCAGTAAGCACAGGGAAATATCTGCTTCTAAATCCAAAACGCAGCTATCTAACAGAACGGTTGTCAATGTGTGCACTCAACTTCCAGAGTTAAACCCGTGTGTGGATTCAGCAGTCTGCAAACACTTTCTCTGCAGAGTCCCAAAACAGGCGTTTTCAGCCCATTACCGGCATATGGAAGAAACAGCAGTAAGCACAGGGAAATATCTGCTTCTAAATCCAAAATGCAGCTATCTAACAGAACGGTTGTCAATGTGTGCACTCAACTTCCAGAGTTAAACCAGTGTGTGGATTCAGCAGTCTGCAAACACTTTCTCTGCAGAGTCCCAAAACAGGCGTTTTCAGCCCATTACCGGCATAGGGAAGAAACAGCAGTAAGCACAGGGAAATATCTGCTTCTAAATCCAAAACGCAGCTATCTAACAGAACGGTTGTCAATGTGTGCACTCAACTTCCAGAGTTAAACCCATGTGTGGATTCAGCAGTCTGCCAACACTTTCTCTGCAGAGTCCCAAAACAGGCGTTTTCAGCCCATTACCGGCATATGGAAGAAACAGCAGTAAGCACAGGGAAATATCTGCTTCTAAATCCAAAACGCAGCTATCTAACAGAACGGTTGTCAATGTGTGCACTCAACTTCCAGAGTTAAACCCGTGTGTGGATTCAGCAGTCTGCAGAGACTTTCTCTGCAGAGTCCCAAAACAGGCGTTTTCAGCCCATTACCGGCATATGGAAGAAACAGCAGTAAGCACAGGGAAATATCTGCTTCTAAATCCAAAACGCAGCTATCTAACAGAACGGTTGTCAATGTGTGCACTCAACTTCCAGAGTTAAACCCGTGTGTGGATTCAGCAGTCTGCAGAGACTTTCTCTGCAGAGTCCCAAAACAGGCGTTTTCAGCCCATTACCGGCATATGGAAGAAACAGCAGTAAGCACAGGGAAATATCTGCTTCTAAATCCAAAACGCAGCTATCTAACAGAACGGTTGTCAATGTGTGCACTCAACTTCCAGAGTTAAACCCGTGTGTGGATTCAGCAGTCTGCAAACACTTTCTCTGCAGAGTCCCAAAACAGGCGTTTTCAGCCCATTACCGGCATATGGAAGAAACAGCAGTAAGCACAGGGAAATATCTGCTTCTAAATCCAAAACGCAGCTATCTAACAGAACGGTTGTCAATGTGTGCACTCAACTTCCAGAGTTAATCCGGTGTGTGGATTCAGCAGTCTGCAAACACTTTCTCTGCAGAGTCCCAAAACAGGCGTTTTCAGCCCATTACCGGCATATGGAAGAAACAGCAGTAAGCACAGGGAAATATCTGCTTCTAAATCCAAAACGCAGCTATCTAACAGAACGGTTGTCAATGTGTGCACTCAACTTCCAGAGTTAAACCCGTGTGTGGATTCGGAAGTCTGCAGAGACTTTCTCTGCAGAGTCCCAAAACAGGCGTTTTCAGCCCATTACCGGCATATGGAAGAAACAGCAGTAAGCACAGGGAAATATCTGCTTCTAAACCCAAAACGCAGCTATCTAACAGAACGGTTGTCAATGTGTGCACTCAACTTCCAGAGTTAAACCCGTGTGTGGATTCAGCAGTCTGCAGAGACTTTCTCTGCAGAGTCCCAAAACAGGCGTTTTCAGCCCATTACCGGCATAGGGAAGAAACAGCAGTAAGCACAGGGAAATATCTGCTTCTAAATCCAAAACGCAGCTATCTAACAGAACGGTTGTCAATGTGTGCACTCAACTTCCAGAGTTAAACCCGTGTGTGGATTCAGCAGTCTGCAAACACTTTCTCTGCAGAGTCCCAAAACAGGCGTTTTCAGCCCATTACCGGCATAGGGAAGAAACAGCAGTAAGCACAGGGAAATATCTGCTTCTAAATCCAAAACGCAGCTATCTAACAGAACGGTTGTCAATGTGTGCACTCAACTTCCAGAGTTAAACCCATGTGTGGATTCAGCAGTCTGCAAACACTTTCTCTGCAGAGTCCCAAAACAGGCGTTTTCAGCCCATTACCGGCATATGGAAGAAACAGCAGTAAGCACAGGGAAATATCTGCTTCTAAATCCAAAACGCAGCTATCTAACAGAACGGTTGTCAATGTGTGCACTCAACTTCCAGAGTTAAACCCGTGTGTGGATTCAGCAGTCTGCAGAGACTTTCTCTGCAGAGTCCCAAAACAGGCGTTTTCAGCCCATTACCGGCATATGGAAGAAACAGCAGTAAGCACAGGGAAATATCTGCTTCTAAATCCAAAACGCAGCTATCTAACAGAACGGTTGTCAATGTGTGCACTCAACTTCCAGAGTTAAACCCGTGTGTGGATTCAGCAGTCTGCAGAGACTTTCTCTGCAGAGTCCCAAAACAGGCGTTTTCAGCCCATTACCGGCATATGGAAGAAACAGCAGTAAGCACAGGGAAATATCTGCTTCTAAATCCAAAACGCAGCTATCTAACAGAACGGTTGTCAAAGTGTGCACTCAACTTCCAGAGTTAAACCCGTGTGTGGATTCAGCAGTCTGCAGAGACTTTCTCTGCAGAGTCCCAAAACAGGCGTTTTCAGCCCATTACCGGCATATGGAAGAAACAGCAGTAAGCACAGGGAAATATCTGCTTCTAAATCCAAAACGCAGCTATCTAACAGAACGGTTGTCAATGTGTGCACTCAACTTCCAGAGTTAAACCCGTGTGTGGATTCAGCAGTCTGCAGAGACTTTCTCTGCAGAGTCCCAAAACAGGCGTTTTCAGCCCATTACCGGCATATGGAAGAAACAGCAGTAAGCACAGGGAAATATCTGCTTCTAAATCCAAAACGCAGCTATCTAACAGAACGGTTGTCAATGTGTGCACTCAACTTCCAGTGTTAAACCCGTATGTGGATTCAGCAGTCTGCAAACACTTTCTCTGCAGAGTCCCAAAACAGGCGTTTTCAGCCCATTACCGGCATATGGAAGAAACAGCAGTAAGCACAGGGAAATATCTGCTTCTAAATCCAAAACGCAGCTATCTAACAGAACGGTTGTCAATGTGTGCACTCAACTTCCAGAGTTAAACCCGTGTGTGGATTCAGCAGTCTGCAGAGACTTTCTCTGCAGAGTCCCAAAACAGGCGTTTTCAGCCCATTACCGGCATATGGAAGAAACAGCAGTAAGCACAGGGAAATATCTGCTTCTAAATCCAAAACGCAGCTATCTAACAGAACGGTTGTCATTGTGTGCACTCAACTTCCAGAGTTAAACCCGTGTGTGGATTCAGCAGTCTGCAAACACTTTCTCTGCAGAGTCCCAAAACAGGCGTTTTCAGCCCATTACCGGCATATGGAAGAAACAGCAGTAAGCACAGGGAAATATCTGCTTCTAAATCCAAAACGCAGCTATCTAACAGAACGGTTGTCAATGTGTGCACTCAACTTCCAGAGTTAAACCCGTGTGTGGATTCAGCAGTCTGCAAACACTTTCTCTGCAGAGTCCCAAAACAGGCGTTTTCAGTCCATTACCGGCATATGGAAGAAACAGCAGTAAGCACAGGGAAATATCTGCTTCTAAATCCAAAACGCAGCTATCTAACAGAACGGTTGTCAATGTGTGCACTCAACTTCCAGAGTTAAACCCGTGTGTGGATTCAGCAGTCTGCAGAGACTTTCTCTGCAGAGTCCCGAAACAGGCGTTTTCAGCCCATTACCGGCATATGGAAGAAACAGCAGTAAGCACAGGGAAATATCTGCTTCTAAATCCAAAACGCAGCTATCTAACAGAACGGTTGTCAATGTGTGCACTCAACTTCCAGAGTTAAACCCGTGTGTGGATTCAGCAGTCTGCAAAGACTTTCTCTGCAGAGTCCCAAAACAGGCGTTTTCAGCCCATTACCGGCATATGGAAGAAACAGCAGTAAGCACAGGGAAATATCTGCTTCTAAATCCAAAACGCAGCTATCTAACAGATCGGTTGTCAATGTGTGCACTCAACTTCCAGAGTTAAACCCGTGTGTGGATTCAGCAGTCTGCAGAGACTTTCTCTGCAGAGTCCCAAAACAGGCGTTTTCAGCCCATTACCGGCATATGGAAGAAACAGCAGTAAGCACAGGGAAATATCTGCTTCTAAATCCAAAACGCAGCTATCTAACAGAACGGTTGTCAATGTGTGCACTCAACTTCCAGAGTTAAACCCGTGTGTGGATTCAGCAGTCTGCAGAGACTTTCTCTGCAGAGTCCCAAAACAGGCGTTTTCAGCCCATTACCGGCATATGGAAGAAACAGCAGTAAGCACAGGGAAATATCTGCTTCTAAATCCAAAACGCAGCTATCTAACAGAACGGTTGTCAATGTGTGCACTCAACTTCCAGTGTTAAACCCGTATGAGGATTCAGCAGTCTGCAAACACTTTCTCTGCAGAGTCCCAAAACAGGCGTTTTCAGCCCATTACCGGCATATGGAAGAAACAGCAGTAAGCACAGGGAAATATCTGCTTCTAAATCCAAAACGCAGCTATCTAACAGAACGGTTGTCAATGTGTGCACTCAACTTCCAGAGTTAAACCAGTGTGTGGATTCAGCAGTCTGCAGAGACTTTCTCTGCAGAGTCCCAAAACAGGCGTTTTCAGCCCATTACCGGCATATGGAAGAAACAGCAGTAAGCACAGGGAAATATCTGCTTCTAAATCCAAAACGCAGCTATCTAACAGAACGGTTGTCAATGTGTGCACTCAACTTCCAGAGTTAAATCCGTGTGTGGATTCAGCAGTCTGCAGAGACTTTCTCTGCAGAGTCCCAAAACAGGCGTTTTCAGCCCATTACCGGCATATGGAAGAAACAGCAGTAAGCACAGGGAAATATCTGCTTCTAAATCCAAAACGCAGCTATCTAACAGAACGGTTGTCAATGTGTGCACTCAACTTCCAGAGTTAAACCCGTATGTGGATTCAGCAGTCTGCAAACACTTTCTCTGCAGAGTCCCAAAACAGGCGTTTTCAGCCCATTACCGGCATATGGAAGAAACAGCAGTAAGCACAGGGAAATATCTGCTTCTAAATCCAAAACGCAGCTATCTAACAGAACGGTTGTCAATGTGTGCACTCAACTTCCAGAGTTAAACCCGTGTGTGGATTCAGCAGTCTGCAAACACTTTCTCTGCAGAGTCCCAAAACAGGCGTTTTCAGCCCATTACCGGCATATGGAAGAAGCAGCAGTAAGCACAGGGAAATATCTGCTTCTAAATCCAAAACGCAGCTATCTAACAGAACGGTTGTCATTGTGTGCACTCAACTTCCAGAGTTAAACCCGTGTGTGGATTCAGCAGTCTGCAAACACTTTCTCTGCAGAGTCACAAAACAGGCGTTTTCCGCCCATTACCGGCATATGGAAGAAACAGCAGTAAGCACAGGGAAATATCTGCTTCTAAATCCAAAACGCAGCTATCTAACAGAACGGTTGTCAATGTGTGCACTCAACTTCCAGAGTTAAACCCGTGTGTGGATTCAGCAGTCTGCAAACACTTTCTCTGCAGAGTCCCAAAACAGGCGTTTTCAGTCCATTACCGGCATATGGAAGAAACAGCAGTAAGCACAGGGAAATATCTGCTTCTAAATCCAAAACGCAGCTATCTAACAGAACGGTTGTCAATGTGTGCACTCAACTTCCAGAGTTAAACCCGTGTGTGGATTCAGCAGTCTGCAGAGACTTTCTCTGCAGAGTCCCGAAACAGGCGTTTTCAGTCCATTACCGGCATAGGGAAGAAACAGCAGTAAGCACAGGGAAATATCTGCTTCTAAATCCAAAACGCAGCTATCTAACAGAACGGTTGTCAATGTGTGCACTCAACTTTCAGAGTTAAACCCGTGTGTGGATTCAGCAGTCTGCAAAGACTTTCTCTGCAGAGTCCCAAAACAGGCGTTTTCAGCCCATTACCGGCATATGGAAGAAACAGCAGTAAGCACAGGGAAATATCTGCTTCTAAATCCAAAACGCAGCTATCTAACAGATCGGTTGTCAATGTGTGCACTCAACTTCCAGAGTTAAACCCGTGTGTGGATTCAGCAGTCTGCAGAGACTTTCTCTGCAGAGTCCCAAAACAGGCGTTTTCAGCCCATTACCGGCATATGGAAGAAACAGCAGTAAGCACAGGGAAATATCTGCTTCTAAATCCAAAACGCAGCTATCTAACAGAACGGTTGTCAATGTGTGCACTCAACTTCCAGAGTTAAACCCGTGTGTGGATTCAGCAGTCTGCAGAGACTTTCTCTGCAGAGTCCCAAAACAGGCGTTTTCAGCCCATTACCGGCATATGGAAGAAACTGCAGTAAGCACAGGGAAATATCTGCTTCTAAATCCAAAACGCAGCTATCTAACAGAACGGTTGTCAATGTGTGCACTCAACTTCCAGTGTTAAACCCGTATGTGGATTCAGCAGTCTGCAAACACTTTCTCTGCAGAGTCCCAAAACAGGCGTTTTCAGCCCATTACCGGCATATGGAAGAAACAGCAGTAAGCACAGGGAAATATCTGCTTCTAAATCCAAAACGCAGCTATCTAACAGAACGGTTGTCAATGTGTGCACTCAACTTCCAGAGTTAAACCAGTGTGTGGATTCAGCAGTCTGCAGAGACTTTCTCTGCAGAGTCCCAAAACAGGCGTTTTCAGCCCATTACCGGCATATGGAAGAAACAGCAGTAAGCACAGGGAAATATCTGCTTCTAAATCCAAAACGCAGCTATCTAACAGAACGGTTGTCAATGTGTGCACTCAACTTCCAGAGTTAAACCCGTGTGTGGATTCAGCAGTCTGCAGAGACTTTCTCTGCAGAGTCCCAAAACAGGCGTTTTCAGCCCATTACCGGCATATGGAAGAAACAGCAGTAAGCACAGGGAAATATCTGCTTCTAAATCCAAAACGCAGCTATCTAACAGAACGGTTGTCAATGTGTGCACTCAACTTCCAGAGTTAAACCCGTGTGTGGATTCAGCAGTCTGCAAACACTTTCTCTGCAGAGTCCCAAAACAGGCGTTTTCAGCCCATTACCGGCATATGGAAGAAACAGCAGTAAGCACAGGGAAATATCTGCTTCTAAATCCAAAATGCAGCTATCTAACAGAACGGTTGTCAATGTGTGCACTCAACTTCCAGAGTTAAACCAGTGTGTGGATTCAGCAGTCTGCAAACACTTTCTCTGCAGAGTCCCAAAACAGGCGTTTTCAGCCCATTACCGGCATAGGGAAGAAACAGCAGTAAGCACAGGGAAATATCTGCTTCTAAATCCAAAACGCAGCTATCTAACAGAACGGTTGTCAATGTGTGCACTCAACTTCCAGAGTTAAACCCATGTGTGGATTCAGCAGTCTGCAAACACTTTCTCTGCAGAGTCCCAAAACAGGCGTTTTCAGCCCATTACCGGCATATGGAAGAAACAGCTGTAAGCACAGGGAAATATCTGCTTCTAAATCCAAAACGCAGCTATCTAACAGAACGGTTGTCAATGTGTGCACTCAACTTCCAGAGTTAAACCCGTGTGTGGATTCAGCAGTCTGCAGAGACTTTCTCTGCAGAGTCCCAAAACAGGCGTTTTCAGCCCATTACCGGCATATGGAAGAAACAGCAGTAAGCACAGGGAAATATCTGCTTCTAAATCCAAAACGCAGCTATCTAACAGAACGGTTGTCAATGTGTGCACTCAACTTCCAGAGTTAAACCCGTGTGTGGATTCAGCAGTCTGCAGAGACTTTCTCTGCAGAGTCCCAAAACAGGCGTTTTCAGCCCATTACCGGCATATGGAAGAAACAGCAGTAAGCACAGGGAAATATCTGCTTCTAAATCCAAAACGCAGCTATCTAACAGAACGGTTGTCAAAGTGTTCACTCAACTTCCAGAGTTAAACCCGTGTGTGGATTCAGCAGTCTGCAGAGACTTTCTCTGCAGAGTCCCAAAACAGGCGTTTTCAGCCCATTACCGGCATATGGAAGAAACAGCAGTAAGCACAGGGAAATATCTGCTTCTAAATCCAAAACGCAGCTATCTAACAGAACGGTTGTCAATGTGTGCACTCAACTTCCAGAGTTAAACCCGTGTGTGGATTCAGCAGTCTGCAGAGACTTTCTCTGCAGAGTCCCAAAACAGGCGTTTTCAGCCCATTACCGGCATATGGAAGAAACAGCAGTAAGCACAGGGAAATATCTGCTTCTAAATCCAAAACGCAGCTATCTAACAGAACGGTTGTCAATGTGTGCACTCAACTTCCAGAGTTAAACCCGTGTGTGGATTCAGCAGTCTGCAAACACTTTCTCTGCAGAGTCCCAAAACAGGCGTTTTCAGCCCATTACCGGCATATGGAAGAAACAGCAGTAAGCACAGGGAAATATCTGCTTCTAAATCCAAAACGCAGCTATCTAACAGAACGGTTGTCAATGTGTGCACTCAACTTCCAGAGTTAAACCCGTGTGTGGATTCAGCAGTCTGCAGAGACTTTCTCTGCAGAGTCCCAAAACAGGCGTTTTCAGCCCATTACCGGCATATGGAAGAAACAGCAGTAAGCACAGGGAAATATCTGCTTCTAAATCCAAAACGCAGCTATCTAACAGAACGGTTGTCATTGTGTGCACTCAACTTCCAGAGTTAAACCCGTGTGTGGATTCAGCAGTCTGCAAACACTTTCTCTGCAGAGTCCCAAAACAGGCGTTTTCAGCCCATTACCGGCATATGGAAGAAACAGCAGTAAGCACAGGGAAATATCTGCTTCTAAATCCAAAACGCAGCTATCTAACAGAACGGTTGTCAATGTGTGCACTCAACTTCCAGAGTTAAACCCGTGTGTGGATTCAGCAGTCTGCAAACACTTTCTCTGCAGAGTCCCAAAACAGGCGTTTTCAGTCCATTACCGGCATATGGAAGAAACAGCAGTAAGCACAGGGAAATATCTGCTTCTAAATCCAAAACGCAGCTATCTAACAGAACGGTTGTCAATGTGTGCACTCAACTTCCAGAGTTAAACCCGTGTGTGGATTCAGCAGTCTGCAGAGACTTTCTCTGCAGAGTCCCAAAACAGGCGTTTTCAGCCCATTACCGGCATAGGGAAGAAACAGCAGTAAGCACAGGGAAACATCTGCTTCTAAATCCAAAACGCAGCTATCTAACAGAACGGTTGTCAATGTGTGCACTCAACTTCCAGAGTTAAACCCGTGTGTGGATTCAGCAGTCTGCAAACACTTTCTCTGCAGAGTCCCAAAACAGGCGTTTTCAGCCCATTACCAGCATATGGAAGAAACAGCAGTAAGCACAGGGAAATATCTGCTTCTAAATCCAAAACGCAGCTATCTAACAGAACGGTTGTCAATGTGTGCACTCAACTTCCAGAGTTAAACCCGTGTGTGGATTCAGCAGTCTGCAAACACTTTCTCTGCAGAGTCCCAAAACAGGCGTTTTCAGCCCATTACCGGCATAGGGAAGAAACAGCAGTAAGCACAGGGAAATATCTGCTTCTAAATCCAAAACGCAGCTATCTAACAGAACGGTTGTCAATGTGTGCACTCAACTTCCAGAGTTAAACCCATGTGTGGATTCAGCAGTCTGCAGAGACTTTCTCTGCAGAGTCCCAAAACAGGCGTTTTCAGCCCATTACCGGCATATGGAAGAAACAGCAGTAAGCACAGGGAAATATCTGCTTCTAAATCCAAAACGCAGCTATCTAACAGAACGGTTGTCAATGTGTGCACTCAACTTCCAGAGTTAAACCCGTGTGTGGATTCAGCAGTCTGCAGAGACTTTCTCTGCAGAGTCCCAAAACAGGCGTTTTCAGCCCTTTACCGGCATATGGAAGAAACAGCAGTAAGCACAGGGAAATATCTGCTTCTAAATCCAAAACGCAGCTATCTAACAGAACGGTTGTCATTGTGTGCACTCAACTTCCAGAGTTAAACCCGTGTGTGGATTCAGCAGTCTGCAAACACTTTCTCTGCAGAGTCCCAAAACAGGCGTTTTCAGCCCATTACCGGCATATGGAAGAAACAGCAGTAAGCACAGGGAAATATCTGCTTCTAAATCCAAAACGCAGCTATCTAACAGAACGGTTGTCAATGTGTGCACTCAACTTCCAGAGTTAAACCCGTGTGTGGATTCAGCAGTCTGCAAACACTTTCTCTGCAGAGTCCCAAAACAGGCGTTTTCAGTCCATTACCGGCATATGGAAGAAACAGCAGTAAGCACAGGGAAATATCTGCTTCTAATTCCAAAACGCAGCTATCTAACAGAACGGTTGTCAATGTGTGCACTCAACTTCCAGAGTTAAACCCGTGTGTGGATTCAGCAGTCTGCAGAGACTTTCTCTGCAGAGTCCCAAAACAGGCGTTTTCAGTCCATTACCGGCGTAGGGAAGAAACAGCAGTAAGCACAGGGAAATATCTGCTTCTAAATCCAAAACGCAGCTATCTAACAGAACGGTTGTCAATGTGTGCACTCAACTTCCAGAGTTAAACCCGTGTGTGGATTCAGCAGTCTGCAAAGACTTTCTCTGCAGAGTCCCAAAACAGGCGTTTTCAGCCCATTACCGGCATATGGAAGAAACAGCAGTAAGCACAGGGAAATATCTGCTTCTAAATCCAAAACGCAGCTATCTAACAGATCGGTTGTCAATGTGTGCACTCAACTTCCAGAGTTAAACCCGTGTGTGGATTCAGCAGTCTGCAGAGACTTTCTCTGCAGAGTCCCAAAACAGGCGTTTTCAGCCCATTACCGGCATATGGAAGAAACAGCAGTAAGCACAGGGAAATATCTGCTTCTAAATCCAAAACGCAGCTATCTAACAGAACGGTTGTCAATGTGTGCACTCAACTTCCAGAGTTAAACCCGTGTGTGGATTCAGCAGTCTGCAGAGACTTTCTCTGCAGAGTCCCAAAACAGGCGTTTTCAGCCCATTACCGGCATATGGAAGAAACAGCAGTAAGCACAGGGAAATATCTGCTTCTAAATCCAAAACGCAGCTATCTAACAGAACGGTTGTCAATGTGTGCACTCAACTTCCAGTGTTAAACCCGTATGTGGATTCAGCAGTCTGCAAACACTTTCTCTGCAGAGTCCCAAAACAGGCGTTTTCAGCCCATTACCGGCATATGGAAGAAACAGCAGTAAGCACAGGGAAATATCTGCTTCTAAATCCAAAACGCAGCTATCTAACAGAACGGTTGTCAATGTGTGCACTCAACTTCCAGAGTTAAACCAGTGTGTGGATTCAGCAGTCTGCAGAGACTTTCTCTGCAGAGTCCCAAAACAGGCGTTTTCAGCCCATTACCGGCATATGGAAGAAACAGCAGTAAGCACAGGGAAATATCTGCTTCTAAATCCAAAACGCAGCTATCTAACAGAACGGTTGTCAATGTGTGCACTCAACTTCCAGAGTTAAATCCGTGTGTGGATTCAGCAGTCTGCAGAGACTTTCTCTGCAGAGTCCCAAAACAGGCGTTTTCAGCCCATTACCGGCATATGGAAGAAACAGCAGTAAGCACAGGGAAATATCTGCTTCTAAATCCAAAACGCAGCTATCTAACAGAACGGTTGTCAATGTGTGCACTCAACTTCCAGAGTTAAACCCGTGTGTGGATTCAGCAGTCTGCAAACACTTTCTCTGCAGAGTCCCAAAACAGGCGTTTTCAGCCCATTACCGGCATATGGAGGAAACAGCAGTAAGCACAGGGAAATATCTGCTTCTAAATCCAAAACGCAGCTATCTAACAGAACGGTTGTCAATGTGTGCACTCAACTTCCAGAGTTAAACCCGTGTGTGGATTCAGCAGTCTGCAAACACTTTCTCTGCAGAGTCCCAAAACAGGCGTTTTCAGCCCATTACCGGCATAGGGAAGAAACAGCAGTAAGCACAGGGAAATATCTGCTTCTAAATCCAAAACGCAGCTATCTAACAGAACGGTTGTCAATGTGTGCACTCAACTTCCAGAGTTAAACCCATGTGTGGATTCAGCAGTCTGCAGAGACTTTCTCTGCAGAGTCCCAAAACAGGCGTTTTCAGCCCATTACCGGCATATGGAAGAAACAGCAGTAAGCACAGGGAAATATCTGCTTCTAAATCCAAAACGCAGCTATCTAACAGAACGGTTGTCAATGTGTGCACTCAACTTCCAGAGTTAAACCCGTGTGTGGATTCGGCAGTCTGCAGAGACTTTCTCTGCAGAGTCCCAAAACAGGCGTTTTCAGCCCATTACCGGCATATGGAAGAAACAGCAGTAAGCACAGGGAAATATCTGCTTCTAAATCCAAAACGCAGCTATCTAACAGAACGGTTGTCAATGTGTGCACTCAACTTCCAGAGTTAAACCCGTGTGTGGATTCAGCAGTCTGCAGAGACTTTCTCTGCAGAGTCCCAAAACAGGCGTTTTCAGCCCATTACCGGCATATGGAAGAAACAGCAGTAAGCACAGGGAAATATCTGCTTCTAAATCCAAAACGCAGCTATCTAACAGAACGGTTGTCAATGTGTGCACTCAACTTCCAGAGTTAAACCCGTGTGTGGATTCAGCAGTCTGCAAACACTTTCTCTGCAGAGTCCCAAAACAGGCGTTTTCAGCCCATTACCGGCATAGGGAAGAAACAGCAGTAAGCACAGGGAAATATCTGCTTCTAAATCCAAAACGCAGCTATCTAACAGAACGGTTGTCAATGTGTGCACTCAACTTCCAGAGTTAAACCCATGTGTGGATTCAGCAGTCTGCAAACACTTTCTCTGCAGAGTCCCAAAACAGGCGTTTTCAGCCCATTACCGGCATATGGAAGAAACAGCAGTAAGCACAGGGAAATATCTGCTTCTAAATCCAAAACGCAGCTATCTAACAGAACGGTTGTCAATGTGTGCACTCAACTTCCAGAGTTAAACCCGTGTGTGGATTCAGCAGTCTGCAGAGACTTTCTCTGCAGAGTCCCAAAACAGGCGTTTTCAGCCCATTACCGGCATATGGAAGAAACAGCAGTAAGCACAGGGAAATATCTGCTTCTAAATCCAAAACGCAGCTATCTAACAGAACGGTTGTCAATGTGTGCACTCAACTTCCAGAGTTAAACCCGTGTGTGGATTCAGCAGTCTGCAGAGACTTTCTCTGCAGAGTCCCAAAACAGGCGTTTTCAGCCCATTACCGGCATATGGAAGAAACAGCAGTAAGCACAGGGAAATATCTGCTTCTAAATCCAAAACGCAGCTATCTAACAGAACGGTTGTCAAAGTGTGCACTCAACTTCCAGAGTTAAACCCGTGTGTGGATTCAGCAGTCTGCAGAGACTTTCTCTGCAGAGTCCCAAAACAGGCGTTTTCAGCCCATTAC
>NW_026988722.1:0-160981 GCF_030222135.1 Aotus nancymaae
CTGTGCTTACTGCTGTTTCTTCCATATGCCGGAAATGGGCTTAAAACGCCTGTTGGGACTCAGCAGAGAAAGTGTTTGCAGACTGCTGAATTGACACACGGGTTTTACTCTGGAAGTTGAGTGCACACATTGACAACCGTTCTGTTAGATAGCTGCGTTTTGGATTTAGAAGCAGATATTTCCCTGTGCTTACTGCTGTTTCTTCCATATGCCGGTAATGGGCTGAAAACGCCTGTTTTGGGACTCTGCAGAGAAAGTGTTTGCAGACTGCTGAATCCACACACGGGTTTAACTCTGGAAGTTGAGTGCACACATTGACAACCATTCTGTTAGATAGCTGCGTTTTGGATTTAGAAGCAGATATTTCCCTGTGCTTACTGCTGTTTCTTCCATATGCCGGTATTGGGCTGAAAACGCCTGTTTTGGGACTCTGCAGAGAAAGTGTTTGCAGACTGCTGAATCCACACACGGGTTTAACTCTGGAAGTTGAGTGCACACATTGACAACCGTTCTGTTAGATAGCTGCGTTTTGGATTTAGAAGCAGATATTTCCCTGTGCTTACTGCTGTTTCTTCCATATGCCGGTAATGGGCTGAAAACGCCTGTTTTGGGACTCTGCACAGAAAGTGTTTGCAGACTGCTGAATCCACACACGGGTTTAACTCTGGAACTTGAGTGCACACATTGACAACCGTTCTGTTAGATAGCTGTGTTTTGGATTTAGAAGCAGATATTTCCCTGTGAGTACTGCTGTTTCTTCCATATGCCGGAAATGGGCTAAAAACGCCTGTTGGGACTCTGCAGAGAAAGTGTTTGCAGACTGCTGAATCCACACACGGGTTTTACTCTGGAAGTTGAGTGCACACATTGACAACCGTTCTGTTAGATAGCTGTGTTTTGGATTTAGAAGCAGATATTTCCCTGTGCTTACTGCTGTTTCTTCCATATGCCGGTAATGGGCTGAAAACGACTGTTTTGGTTCTCTGCAGAGAAAGTGTTTGCAGACGGCTGAATCCACACACGGGTTTAACTCTGGAAGTTGAGTGCACACATTGACAACCGTTCTGTTAGATAGCTGCGTTTTGGATTTAGAAGCAGATATTTCCCTGTGCTTACTGCTGTTTCTTCCATATGCCGGTAATGGGCTGAAAACGCCTGTTTTGGGACTCTGCAGAGAAGATGTTTGCAGACTGCTGAATCCACACACTGCTTTAACTCTGGAAGTTGAGTGCACACATTGACAACCTTTCTGTTAGATAGCTGCGTTTTGGATTTAGAAGCAGATATTTCCCTGTGCTTACTGCTGTTTCTTCCATATGCCGGTAATGGGCTGAAAACGCCTGTTTTGGTTCTCTGCAGAGAAAGTGTTTGCAGACTGCTGAATCCACACACGGGTTTAACTCTGGAAGTTGAGTGCACACATTGACAACCGTTCTGTTAGATAGCTGCGTTTTGGATTTAGAAGCAGATATTTCCCTGTGCTTACTGCTGTTTCTTCCATATGCCGGTAATGGGCTGAAAACTCCTGTTTTGGGACTCTGTAGAGAAAGTGTTTGCAGACTGCTGAATCCACACACGGGTTTAACTCTGGAAGTTGAGTGCACACATTGACAACCGTTCTGTTAGATAGCTGCGTTTTGGATTTAGAAGCAGATATTTCCCTGTGCTTACTGCTGTTTCTTCCATATGCCGGTAATGGGCTGAAAACGCCTGTTTTGGGACTCTGCACAGAAAGTGTTTGCAGACTGCTGAATCGACACACGGGTTAAACTCTGGAAGTTGAGTGCACACATTGACAACCGTTCTGTTAGATAGCTGCGTTTTGGATTTAGAAGCAGATATTTCCCTGTGCTTACTGCTGTTTCTTCCATATGCCGGTAATGGGCTGAAAACGCCTGTTTTGGGACTCTGCAGAGAAAGTGTTTGCGGACTGCTGAATCCACACACTGCTTTAACTCTGGAAGTTGAGTGCACACATTGACAACCGTTCTGTTAGATAGCTGCGTTTTGGATTTAGAAGCAGATATTTCCCTGTGCTTACTGCTGTTTCTTCCATATGCCGGTAATGGGCTGAAAACGCCAGTTTAGGGGCTCTGCACAGAAAGTGTTTGCAGACTGCTGAATCCACACACGGGTTTAACTCTGGAACTTGAGTGCACACATTGACAACCGTTCTGTTAGATAGCTGCGTTTTGGATTTAGAAGCAGATATTTCCCTGTGCTTACTGCTGTTTCTTCCATATGCCGGTAATGGGCTGAAAACGCCTGTTTTGGGACTCTGCAGAGAAAGTGTTTGCAGACTGCTGAATCCACACATAGGTTTAACTCTGGAAGTTGAGTGCACACATTGACAACCGTTCTGTTAGATAGCTGCGTTTTGGATTTAGAAGCAGATATTTCCCTGTGCTTACGGCTGTTTCTTCCACATGCCGGTAATGGGCTGAAAACACCTGTTTTGGGACTCTGCACAGAAAGTGTTTGCAGACTGCTGAATCCACACACGGGTTTAACTCTGGAAGTTGAGTGCACACATTGACAACCGTTCTGTTAGATAGCTGCGTTTTGGAGTTAGAAGCAGATATTTCCCTGTGCTTACTGCTGTTTCTTCCAAATGCCGGTAATGGGCTGAAAACGCCTGTTTTGGGACTCTGCAGAGAAAGTGTTTGCAGACTGCTGAATCCACACACGGGTTTAACTCTGGAAGTTGAGTGCACACATTGACAACCGTTCTGTTAGATAGCTGCGTTTTGGATTTAGAAGCAGATATTTCCCTGTGCTTACTGCTGTTTCTTCCATATGCCGGAAATGGGCTAAAAACACCTGTTGGGACTCTGCAGAGAAAGTGTTTGCAGACTGCTGAATCCACACACGGGTTTAACTCTGGAAGTTGAGTGCACACATTGACAACCGTTCTGTTAGATAGCTGCGTTTTGTATTTAGAAGCAGATATTTCCCTGTGCTTACTGCTGTTTCTTCCATATGCCGGTAATGGGCTGAAAACGCCTGTTTTGGTTCTCTGCAGAGAAAGTGTTGTAGACTGCTGAATCCACACACGGGTTTAACTCTGGAAGTTGAGTGCACACATTCACAACCGTTCTGTTAGATAGCTGCGTTTTGGATTTAGAATCAGATATTTCCCTGTGCTTACGGCTGTTTCTTCCATATGCCGGTAATGAGCTGAAAACGCCTGTTTTGGGACTCTGCACAGAAAGTGATTGCAGACTGCTGAATCCACACACGGGTTTAACTCTGGAAATTGAGTGCACACATTGAAAACCGTTCTGTTAGATAGCTGCGTTTTGGATTTAGAAGCAGATATTTCCCTGTGCTTACTGCTGTTTCTTCCATATGCCGGTAATGGGCTGATAACACCTCTTTTGGGACTCTGCAGAGAAAGTGTTTGCAGACTGCTGAATCCACACACGGGTTTAACTCTGGAAGTTGAGTGCACACATTGACAACCGTTCTGTTAGATAGCTGCGTTTTGGATTTAGAAGCAGATATTTCCCTGTGCTTTCTGCTGTTTCTTCCATATGCCGGTAATGGGCTGAAAACGCCTGTTTTGGGACTCTGCAGAGAAAGTGTTTGCAGACTGCTGAATCCACACACGGGTTTAACTCTGGAAGTTGAGTGCACACATTGACAACCGTTCTGTTAGATAGCTGCGTTTTGGATTTAGAAGCAGATATTTCCCTGTGCTTACTGCTGTTTCTTCCATATGCCGGTAATGGGCTGAAAACGCCTGTTTTGGGACTCAGCACAGAAAGTGTTTGCAGACTGCTGAATCCACACACGGGTTTAACTCTGGAAGTTGAGTGCACACATTGACAACCGTTCTGTTAGATAGCTGCGTTTTGGATTTAGAAGCAGATATTTCCCTGTGCTTACTGCTGATTCTTCCATATGCCGGTAATGGGCTGAAAACGCCTGTTTTGGGACTCTGCAGAGAAAGTGTTTGAAGACTGCTGAATCCACACACGGGTTTAACTCTGGAAGTTGAGTGCACACATTGACAACCGTTCTGTTAGATAGCTGCGTTTTGGATTTAGAAGCAGATATTTCCCTGTGCTGACTGCTGTTTCTTCCATATGCCGGTAATGGGCTGAAAACGCCTGTTTTGGGACTCTGCAGAGAAAGTGTTTGCAGACTGCTGAATCCACACACGGGTTTAACTCTGGAAGTTGAGTGCACACATTGACAACCGTTCTGTTAGATAGCTGCGTTTTGGATTTAGAATCAGATATTTCCCTGTGCTTACTGCTGTTTCTTCCATATGCCGGTAATGGGCTGAAAACGCCTGTTTTGGGACTCTGCAGAGAAAGTGTTTGCAGACTGATGAATCCACACACGGGTTTAACTCTGGGAGTTGAGTGCACACATTGACAACCGTTCTGTTAGATAGCTGCGTTTTGGATTTAGAAGCAGATATTTCCCTGTGCTTACTGCTGTTTCTTCCATATGCCGGTAATGGGCTGAAAACGCCTGTTTTGGGACTCTGCAGAAAAAGTGTTTGCAGACTGCTGAATCTACACAAGGGTTTAACTCTGGAAGTTGAGTGCACACATTGACAACCGTTCTGTTAGATAGCTGCGTTTTGGATTTAGAAGCAGATATTTCCCTGTGCTTACTGCTGTTTCTTCCATATGCCGGTAATGGGCTGAAAACGCCTGTTTTGGGTCTCTGCAGAGAAAGTGTTTGCAGACTGCTGAATCCACACACGGGTTTAACTCTGGAAGTTGAGTGCACACATTGACAACCGTTCTGTTAGATAGCTGCGTTTTGGATTTAGAAGCAGATATTTCCCTGTGCTTACTGCTGTTTCTTCCATATGCCGGTAATGGGCTGAAAACGCCTGTTTTGGGACTCTGCAGAGAAAGTGTTTGCAGACTGCTGAATCCACACACGGGTTTAACTCTGGAAGTTGAGTGCACACATTGACAACCGTTCTTTTAGATAGCTGCGTTTTGGATTTAGAAGCAGATATTTCCCTGTGCTTACTGCTGTTTCTTCCATATGCCGGTAATGGGCTGAAAACGCCTGTTTTGGGACTCTGCAGAGAAAGTGTTTGCAGACTGCTGAATCCACACACGGGTTTAACTCTGGAAGTTGAGTGCACACATTGACAACCGTTCTGTTAGATAGCTGCGTTTTGGATTTAGAAGCAGATATTTCCCTGTGCTTACTGCTGTTTCTTCCATATGCCGGAAATGGGCTAAAAACGCCTGTTGGGACTCTGCAGAGAAAGTGTTTGCAGACTGCTGAATCCACACACGGGTTTTACTCTGGAAGTTGAGTGCACACATTGACAACCGTTCTGTTAGATAGCTGCGTTTTGGATTTAGAAGCAGATATTTCCCTGTGCTTACTGCTGTTTCTTCCATATGCCGGAAATGGGCTTAAAACGCCTGTTGGGACTCAGCAGAGAAAGTGTTTGCAGACTGCTGAATTGACACACGGGTTTTACTCTGGAAGTTGAGTGCACACATTGACAACCGTTCTGTTAGATAGCTGCGTTTTGGATTTAGAAGCAGATATTTCCCTGTGCTTACTGCTGTTTCTTCCATATGCCGGTAATGGGCTGAAAACGCCTGTTTTGGGACTCTGCAGAGAAAGTGTTTGCAGACTGCTGAATCCACACACGGGTTTAACTCTGGAAGTTGAGTGCACACATTGACAACCATTCTGTTAGATAGCTGCGTTTTGGATTTAGAAGCAGATATTTCCCTGTGCTTACTGCTGTTTCTTCCATATGCCGGTATTGGGCTGAAAACGCCTGTTTTGGGACTCTGCAGAGAAAGTGTTTGCAGACTGCTGAATCCACACACGGGTTTAACTCTGGAAGTTGAGTGCACACATTGACAACCGTTCTGTTAGATAGCTGCGTTTTGGATTTAGAAGCAGATATTTCCCTGTGCTTACTGCTGTTTCTTCCATATGCCGGTAATGGGCTGAAAACGCCTGTTTTGGGACTCTGCACAGAAAGTGTTTGCAGACTGCTGAATCCACACACGGGTTTAACTCTGGAACTTGAGTGCACACATTGACAACCGTTCTGTTAGATAGCTGTGTTTTGGATTTAGAAGCAGATATTTCCCTGTGAGTACTGCTGTTTCTTCCATATGCCGGAAATGGGCTAAAAACGCCTGTTGGGACTCTGCAGAGAAAGTGTTTGCAGACTGCTGAATCCACACACGGGTTTTACTCTGGAAGTTGAGTGCACACATTGACAACCGTTCTGTTAGATAGCTGTGTTTTGGATTTAGAAGCAGATATTTCCCTGTGCTTACTGCTGTTTCTTCCATATGCCGGTAATGGGCTGAAAACGACTGTTTTGGTTCTCTGCAGAGAAAGTGTTTGCAGACGGCTGAATCCACACACGGGTTTAACTCTGGAAGTTGAGTGCACACATTGACAACCGTTCTGTTAGATAGCTGCGTTTTGGATTTAGAAGCAGATATTTCCCTGTGCTTACTGCTGTTTCTTCCATATGCCGGTAATGGGCTGAAAACGCCTGTTTTGGGACTCTGCAGAGAAGATGTTTGCAGACTGCTGAATCCACACACTGCTTTAACTCTGGAAGTTGAGTGCACACATTGACAACCTTTCTGTTAGATAGCTGCGTTTTGGATTTAGAAGCAGATATTTCCCTGTGCTTACTGCTGTTTCTTCCATATGCCGGTAATGGGCTGAAAACGCCTGTTTTGGTTCTCTGCAGAGAAAGTGTTTGCAGACTGCTGAATCCACACACGGGTTTAACTCTGGAAGTTGAGTGCACACATTGACAACCGTTCTGTTAGATAGCTGCGTTTTGGATTTAGAAGCAGATATTTCCCTGTGCTTACTGCTGTTTCTTCCATATGCCGGTAATGGGCTGAAAACTCCTGTTTTGGGACTCTGTAGAGAAAGTGTTTGCAGACTGCTGAATCCACACACGGGTTTAACTCTGGAAGTTGAGTGCACACATTGACAACCGTTCTGTTAGATAGCTGCGTTTTGGATTTAGAAGCAGATATTTCCCTGTGCTTACTGCTGTTTCTTCCATATGCCGGTAATGGGCTGAAAACGCCTGTTTTGGGACTCTGCACAGAAAGTGTTTGCAGACTGCTGAATCGACACACGGGTTAAACTCTGGAAGTTGAGTGCACACATTGACAACCGTTCTGTTAGATAGCTGCGTTTTGGATTTAGAAGCAGATATTTCCCTGTGCTTACTGCTGTTTCTTCCATATGCCGGTAATGGGCTGAAAACGCCTGTTTTGGGACTCTGCAGAGAAAGTGTTTGCGGACTGCTGAATCCACACACTGCTTTAACTCTGGAAGTTGAGTGCACACATTGACAACCGTTCTGTTAGATAGCTGCGTTTTGGATTTAGAAGCAGATATTTCCCTGTGCTTACTGCTGTTTCTTCCATATGCCGGTAATGGGCTGAAAACGCCAGTTTAGGGGCTCTGCACAGAAAGTGTTTGCAGACTGCTGAATCCACACACGGGTTTAACTCTGGAACTTGAGTGCACACATTGACAACCGTTCTGTTAGATAGCTGCGTTTTGGATTTAGAAGCAGATATTTCCCTGTGCTTACTGCTGTTTCTTCCATATGCCGGTAATGGGCTGAAAACGCCTGTTTTGGGACTCTGCAGAGAAAGTGTTTGCAGACTGCTGAATCCACACATAGGTTTAACTCTGGAAGTTGAGTGCACACATTGACAACCGTTCTGTTAGATAGCTGCGTTTTGGATTTAGAAGCAGATATTTCCCTGTGCTTACGGCTGTTTCTTCCACATGCCGGTAATGGGCTGAAAACACCTGTTTTGGGACTCTGCACAGAAAGTGTTTGCAGACTGCTGAATCCACACACGGGTTTAACTCTGGAAGTTGAGTGCACACATTGACAACCGTTCTGTTAGATAGCTGCGTTTTGGAGTTAGAAGCAGATATTTCCCTGTGCTTACTGCTGTTTCTTCCAAATGCCGGTAATGGGCTGAAAACGCCTGTTTTGGGACTCTGCAGAGAAAGTGTTTGCAGACTGCTGAATCCACACACGGGTTTAACTCTGGAAGTTGAGTGCACACATTGACAACCGTTCTGTTAGATAGCTGCGTTTTGGATTTAGAAGCAGATATTTCCCTGTGCTTACTGCTGTTTCTTCCATATGCCGGAAATGGGCTAAAAACACCTGTTGGGACTCTGCAGAGAAAGTGTTTGCAGACTGCTGAATCCACACACGGGTTTAACTCTGGAAGTTGAGTGCACACATTGACAACCGTTCTGTTAGATAGCTGCGTTTTGGATTTAGAAGCAGATATTTCCCTGTGCTTACTGCTGTTTCTTCCATATGCCGGTAATGGGCTGAAAACGCCTGTTTTGGTTCTCTGCAGAGAAAGTGTTGTAGACTGCTGAATCCACACACGGGTTTAACTCTGGAAGTTGAGTGCACACATTCACAACCGTTCTGTTAGATAGCTGCGTTTTGGATTTAGAATCAGATATTTCCCTGTGCTTACGGCTGTTTCTTCCATATGCCGGTAATGAGCTGAAAACGCCTGTTTTGGGACTCTGCACAGAAAGTGATTGCAGACTGCTGAATCCACACACGGGTTTAACTCTGGAAATTGAGTGCACACATTGAAAACCGTTCTGTTAGATAGCTGCGTTTTGGATTTAGAAGCAGATATTTCCCTGTGCTTACTGCTGTTTCTTCCATATGCCGGTAATGGGCTGATAACACCTCTTTTGGGACTCTGCAGAGAAAGTGTTTGCAGACTGCTGAATCCACACACGGGTTTAACTCTGGAAGTTGAGTGCACACATTGACAACCGTTCTGTTAGATAGCTGCGTTTTGGATTTAGAAGCAGATATTTCCCTGCGCTTACTGCTGTTTCTTCCATAAGCTGGTAACGGGCTGAAAACACCTGTTTTGGGACTCTGCAGAGAAAGTGTTTGCAGTCTGCTGAATCCACACACGGGTTTAACTCTGGAAGTTGAGTGCACACATTGAAAACCGTTCTGTTAGTTAGCTGCGTTTTGGATTTAGAAGCAGATGTTTCCCTGTGCTTACTGCTGTTTCTTCCATATGCCCGTAATGGGCTGAAAACGCCTGTTTTGGGACTCTGCAGAGAAAGTGTTTGCAGAATGCTGAATCCACACCCGGGTTTAACTCTGGAAGTTGAGTGCACACATTGACAACCGTTCTGTTAGATAGCTGCGTTTTGGATTTAGAAACAGATATTTCCCTGTGCTTACTGCTGTTTCTTCCATATGCCGGTAATGGGCTGAAAACGCCTGTTTTGGGACTCTGCAGAGAAAGTGTTTGCAGACTGCTGAATCCACACACGGGTTTAACTCTGGAAGTTGAGTGCACACATTGACAACCGTTCTGTTAGATAGCTGCGTTTTGTATTTAGAATCAGATATTTCCCTGTGCTTACGGCTGTTTCTTCCATATGCCGGTAATGGGCTGAAAACGCCTGTTTTGGGACTCTGCACAGAACGTGATTGCAGACTGCTGAATCCACACACGGGTTTAACTCTGGAAGTTGAGTGCACACATTGACAACCGTTCTGTTAGATAGCTGCGTTTTGGATTTAGAAGCAGATATTTCCCTGTGCTTACTGCTGTTTCTTCCATATGCCGGTAATGGGCTGAAAAGGCCTGTTTTGGGACTCTGCAGAGAAAGTGTTTGCAGATTGCTGAATCCACACACGGGTTTAACTCTGGAAGTTGAGCGCACACATTGACAACCGTTCTGTTAGATAGCTGCGTTTTGGATTTAGAATCAGATATTTCCCTGTGCTTACGGCTGTTTCTTCCATATGCCGCTAATGGGCTGAAAACGCCTGTTTTGGGACTCTGCACAGAACGTGATTGCAGACTGCTGAATCCACACACGGGTTTAACTCTGGAAGTTGAGTGCACACATTGACAACCGTTCTGTTAGATAGCTGCATTTTGGATTTAGAAGCAGATATTTCCCTGTGCTTACTGCTGTTTCTTCCATATGCCGGTAATGGGCTGAAAACGCCTGTTTTGGTACTCTGCAGAGAAAGTGTTTGCAGACTGCTGAATCCACACACGGGTTTAACTCTGGAAGTTGAGTGCACACATTGACAACCGTTCTGTTAGATAGCTGCGTTTTGGATTTAGAAGCAGATAATTCCCTGTGCTTACTGCTTTTTCTTCAAAATGCCGGTAATGGACTGAAAACGCCTGTTTTGGGACTCTGCAGAGAAAGTGTTGCAGACTGCTGAATCCACACACGGGTTTAACTCTGGAAGTTGAGTGCACACATTGACAACCGTTCTGTTAGATAGCTGTGTTTTGGATTTAGAAGCTGATATTTCCCTGTGCTTACTGCTGTTTCTTCCATATGCCGGTAATGGGCTGAAAACGCCTGTTTTGGGACTCTGCAGAGAAAGTGTTTGCAGACTGCTGAATCCACACACGGGTTTAACTCTTTAAGTTGAGTGCACACATTGACAACCGTTCTGTTAGATAGCTGCGTTTTGGATTTAGAATCAGATATTTCCCTGTGCTTACGGCTGTTTCTTCCGTATGCCGGTAATGGGCTGAAAATGCCTGTTTTGGGACTCTGCAGAGAAAGTGTTTGCAGACTGCTGAATCCACACACCGGTTTAACTCTGGAAGTTGAGTGCACACATTGACAACCGTTCTGTTAGACAGCTGCGTTTTGGATTTAGAAGCAGATATTTCCCTGTGCTTACTGCTGTTTCTTCCATATGCCGGTAATGGGCTGAAAACGCCTGTTTTGGGACTCTGCACAGAAAGTGTTTGCAGACTGCTGAATCCACACACCGGTTTAACTCTGGATCTTGAGTGCACACATTGACAACCGTTCTGTTAGATAGCTGCGTTTTGGATTTAGAAGCAGATATTTCCCTGTGCTTACTGCTGTTTCTTCCATATGCCGGCAATGGGCTGAAAACGCCTGTTTTGGTTCTCTGCAGAGAAAGTGTTTGCAGACTGCTGAATCCACACACGGGTTTAACTCTGGAAGTTGAGTGCACACATTGACAACCGTTCTGTTAGATAGCTGCGTTTTGGATTTAGAAGCAGATATTTCCCTGTACTTACTGCTGTTTCTTCCATATGCCGGTAATGGGCTGAAAACGCCTGTTTTGGTTCTCTGCAGAGAAAGTGTTGTAGACTGCTGAATCCACACACGGGTTTAACTCTGGAAGTTGAGTGCACACATTCACAACCGTTCTGTTAGATAGCTGCGTTTTGGATTTAGAATCAGATATTTCCCTGTGCTTACGGCTGTTTCTTCCATATGCCGGTAATGAGCTGAAAACGCCTGTTTTGGGACTGGGCACAGAAAGTGATTGCAGACTGCTGAATCCACACACGGGTTTAACTCTGGAAATTGAGTGCACACATTGACAACCGTTCTGTTAGATAGCTGCGTTTTGGATTTAGAAGCAGATATTTCCCTGTGCTTACTGCTGTTTCTTCCATATGCCGGTAATGGGCTGATAACAGCTTTTTTGGGACTCTGCAGAGATAGTGTTTGCAGACTGCTGAATTCACACACGGGTTTAACTCTGGAAATTGAGTGCACACATTGACAACCGTTCTGTTAGATAGCTGCATTTTGGATTTAGAAGCAGATATTTCCCTGCGCTTACTGCTGTTTCTTCCATAAGCCGGTAACGGGCTGAAAACACCTGTTTTGGAACTCTGCAGAGAAAGTGTTTGCAGTCTGCTGAATCCACACACGGGTTTAACTCTGGAAGTTGAGTGCACACATTGAAAACCGTTCTGTTAGTTAGCTGCGTTTTGGATTTAGAAGCAGATGTTTCCCTGTGCTTACTGCTGTTTCTTCCATATGCCGGTAATGGGCTGAAAACGCCTGTTTTGGGACTCTGCAGAGAAAGTGTTTGCAGACTGCTGAATCCACACCCGGGTTTAACTCTGGAAGTTGAGTGCACACATTGACAACCGTTCTGTTAGATAGCTGCGTTTTGGATTTAGAAGCAGATATTTCCCTGTGCTTACTGCTGTTTCTTCCATATGTCGGTAATGGGTTGAAAACGCCTGTTTTGGGACTCTGCAGAGAAAGTGTTTGCAGACTGCTGAATCCACACACGGGTTTAACTCTGGAAGTTGAGTGCACACATTGACAACCGTTCTGTTAGATAGCTGCGTTTTGGATTTAGAAGCAGATATTTCCCTGTGCTTACTGCTGTTTCTTCCATATGCCGGTAATGGGCTGAAAACGCCTGTTTTGGGACTCTACACGGAAAGTGTTTGCAGACTGCTGAATCGACACACGGGTTTAACTCTGGAAGTTGAGTGCACACATTGACAACCGTTCTGTTAGATAGCTGCGTTTTGGATTTAGAAGCAGATATTTCCCTGTGCTTACTGCTGTTTCTTCCATATGCCGGTAATGGGCTGAAAACGCCTGTTTTGGGACTCTGCAGAGAAAGTGTTGCAGACTGCTGAATCCACACACGGGTTTAACCTGGAAGTTCAGTGCACACATTGACAACCGTTCTGTTAGATAGCTGCGTTTTGGATTTAGAAGCAGATATTTCCCTGTGCTTACTGCTGTTTCTTCCATATGCCGGTAATGGGCTGAAAACGCCTGTTTTGGGACTCTGCAGAGAAAGTGTTTGCAGACTGCTGAATCCACACACGGGTTTAACTCTGGAAGTTGAGTGCACACATTGACAACCGTTCTGTTAGATAGCTGCGTTTTGGATTTAGAAGGAGATATTTCCCTGCGCTTACTGCTGTTTCTTCCATAAGCCGGTAACGGGCTGAAAACACCTGTTTTGGGACTCTGCAGAGAAAGTGTTTGCAGTCTGCTGAATCCACACACGGGTTTAACTCTGGAAGTTGAGTGCACACATTGAAAACCGTTCTGTTAGTTAGCTGCGTTTTGGATTTAGAAGCAGATGTTTCCCTGTGCTTACTGCTGTTTCTTCCATATGCCGGTAATGGGCTGAAAACGCCTGTTTTGGGACTCTGCAGAGAAAGTGTTTGCAGACTGCTGAATCCACACCCGGGTTTAACTCTGGAAGTTGAGTGCACACATTGACAACCGTTCTGTTAGATAGCTGCGTTTTGGATTTAGAAGCAGATATTTCCCTGTGCTTACTGCTGTTTCTTCCATATGCCGGTAATGGGCTGAAAACGCCTGTTTTGGGACTCTGCAGAGAAAGTGTTGCAGACTGCTGAATCCACACACGGGTTTAACTCTGGAAGTTGAGTGCACACTTTGACAACCGTTCTGTTATATAGCTGTGTTTTGGATTTAGAAGCAGATATTTCCCTGTGCTTTCTGCTGTTTCTTCCATATGCCGGTAATGGGCTGAAAACGCCTGTTTTCGGACTCTGCAGAGAAAGTGTTTGAACATTGCTGAATCCACACACGGGTTTAACTCTGGAAGTTGAGTGCACACATTGACAACCGTTCTATTAGATAGCTGCATTTTCTATTTAGAAGCTGATATTTCCCTGTGCTTACTGCTGTTTATTCCATATGCCGGTAATGGGCTGAAAACGCCTGTTTTGGGACTCTGCACAGAAAGTGTTTGCAGACTGCTGAATCCACACACGGGTTTAACTCTGGAAATTGAGTGCACACATTGACAACCGTTCTGTTAGATAGCTGCGTTTTGGATTTAGAAGCAGATATTTCCCTGTGCTTACTGCTGTTTCTTCCATATGCCGGTAATGGGCTGAAAACGCCTGTTTTGGGACTCTGCAGAGAAAGTGTTTGCAGACTGCTGAATCCACACACGGGTTTAACTCTAGAAGTTGAGTGCACACATTGACAACCGTTCTGTTAGATAGCTGCGTTTTGGATTTAGAAGCAGATATTTCCCTGTGCTTACTGCTGTTTCTTCCATATGCCGGAAATGGGCTAAAAACGCCTGTTGGGACTCTGCAGAGAAAGTGTTTGCAGACTGCTGAATCCACCTACGGGTTTTACTCTGGAAGTTGAGTGCACACATTGACAACCGTTCTGTTAGATAGCTGCGTTTTGGATTTAGAAGCAGATATTTCCCTGTGCTTACTGCTCTTTCTTCCATATGCCGGTAATGGGCTGAAAACGCCTGTTTTGGGACTCTGCAGAGAAAGTGTTTGCAGACTGCTGAATCCACACACGGGTTTAACTCTGGAAGTTGAGGGCACACATTGACAACTGTTCTGTTAGATAGCTGCGTTTTGGATTTAGAAGCAGATATTTCCCTGTGCTTACTGCTGTTTCTTCCATATGCCGGTAATGGGCTGAAAACGCCTGTTTTGTGACTCTGCACAGAAAGTGTTTACAGACTGTTGAATCGACACACGGGTTTAACTCTGGAAGTTGAGTGCACACATTGACAACCGTTCTGTTAGATAGCTGCGTTTTGGAGTTAGAAGCAGATATTTCCCTGTGCTTACTGCTGTTTCTTCCATATGCCGGTAATGGGCTGAAAACGCCTGTTTTGGGACTCTGCAGAGAAAGTGTTGCAGACTGCTGAATCCACACACGGGTTTAACTCTGGAAGTTGAGTGCACACATTGACAACCGTTCTGTTAGATAGCTGCGTTTTGGATTTAGAAGCAGATATTTCCCTGTGCTTACTGCTGTTTCTTCCATATGCCGGTAATGGGCTGAAAACGCCTGTTTTGGGACTCTGCAGAGAAAGTGTTTGCAGACTGCTGAATCCACACACGGGTTTAACTCTGAAAGTTGAGTGCACACATTGACAACCGTTCTGTTAGATAGCTGCGTTTTGTATTTAGAATCAGATATTTCCCTGTGCTTACGGCTCTTTCTTCCATATGCCGGTAATGGGCTGAAAACGCCTGTTTTGGGACTCTGCACAGAACGTGATTGCAGACTGCTGAATCCACACACGGGTTTTACTCTGGAAGTTGAGTGCACACATTGACAACCGTTCTGTTAGATAGCTGCGTTTTGGATTTAGAAGCAGATATTTCCCTGTGCTTACTGCTGTTTCTTCCATATGCCGGTAATGGGCTGAAAACGCCTGTTTTGGGACTCTGCAGAGAAAGTGTTTGCAGACTGCTGAATCCACACACGGGTTTAACTCTGGAAGTTGAGCGCACACATTGACAAACGTTCTGTTAGATAGCTGCGTTTTGGATTTAGAATCAGATATTTCCCTGTGCTTACGGCTGTTTCTTCCATATGCCGGTAATGGGCTGAAAACGCCTGTTTTGGGACTCTGCACAGAACGTGATTGCAGACTGCTGAATCCACACACGGGTTTAACTCTGGAAGTTGAGTGCACACATTGACAACCGTTCTGTTAGATGGCTGCATTTTGGATTTAGAAGCAGATATTTCCCTGTGCTTACTGCTGTTTCTTCCATATGCCGGTAATGGGCTGAAAACGCCTGTTTTGGTACTCTGCAGAGAAAGTGTTTGCAGACTGCTGAATCCACACACGGGTTTAACTCTGGAAGTTGAGTGCACACATTGACAACCGTTCTGTTAGATAGCTGCGCTTTGGATTTAGAAGCTGATATTTCCCTGTGCTTACTGCTGTTTCTTCCATATGCCGGTAATGGGCTGAAAACGCCTGTTTTGGGACTCTGCAGAGAAAGTGTTTGCAGACTGCTGAATCCACACACGGGTTTAACTCTGGAAGTTGAGTGCACACATTGACAACCGTTCTGTTAGATAGCTGCGTTTTGGATTTAGAATCAGATATTTCCCTGTGCTTACGGCTGTTTCTTCCATATGCCGGTAATGGGCTGAAAATGCCTGTTTTGGGACTCTGCAGAGAAAGTGTTTGCAGACTGCTGAATCCACACACGGGTTTAACTCTGGAAGTTGAGTGCACACATTGACAACCGCTCTGTTAGATAGCTGCGTTTTGGATTTAGAAGCAGATATTTCCCTGTGCTTACTGCTGTTTCTTCCATATGCCGGTAATGGGCTGAAAACGCCTGTTTTGGGACTCTGCACAGAAAGTGTTTGCAGACTGCTGAATCCACACACGGGTTTGACTCTGGATCTTGAGTGCACACATTGACAGCCGTTCTGTTAGATAGCTGCGTTTTGGATTTAGAAGCAGATATTTCCCTGTGCTTACTGCTGTTTCTTCCATATGCCGGTAATGGGCTGAAAACGCCTGTTTTGGGACTCTGCAGAGAAAGTGTTTGCAGACTGCTGAATCCACACACAGGTTTAACTCTGGAAGTTGAGTGCACACATTGACAACCTTTCTGTTAGATAGCTGCGTTTTGGATTTAGAAGCAGATATTTCCCTGTGCTTACTGCTGTTTCTTCCATATGCCGGTAATGGGCTGATAACAGCTTTTTTGGGACTCTGCAGAGATAGTGTTTGCAGACTGCTGAATTCACACACGGGTTTAACTCTGGAAATTGAGTGCACACATTGACAACCGTTCTGTTAGATAGCTGCATTTTGGATTTAGAAGCAGATATTTCCCTGCGCTTACTGCTGTTTCTTCCATAAGCCGGTAACGGGCTGAAAACACCTGTTTTGGAACTCTGCAGAGAAAGTGTTTGCAGTCTGCTGAATCCACACACGGGTTTAACTCTGGAAGTTGAGTGCACACATTGAAAACCGTTCTGTTAGTTAGCTGCGTTTTGGATTTAGAAGCAGATGTTTCCCTGTGCTTACTGCTGTTTCTTCCATATGCCGGTAATGGGCTGAAAACGCCTGTTTTGGGACTCTGCAGAGAAAGTGTTTGCAGACTGCTGAATCCACACCCGGGTTTAACTCTGGAAGTTGAGTGCACACATTGACAACCGTTCTGTTAGATAGCTGCGTTTTGGATTTAGAAGCAGATATTTCCCTGTGCTTACTGCTGTTTCTTCCATATGTCGGTAATGGGTTGAAAACGCCTGTTTTGGGACTCTGCAGAGAAAGTGTTTGCAGACTGCTGAATCCACACACGGGTTTAACTCTGGAAGTTGAGTGCACACATTGACAACCGTTCTGTTAGATAGCTGCGTTTTGGATTTAGAAGCAGATATTTCCCTGTGCTTACTGCTGTTTCTTCCATATGCCGGTAATGGGCTGAAAACGCCTGTTTTGGGACTCTACACGGAAAGTGTTTGCAGACTGCTGAATCGACACACGGGTTTAACTCTGGAAGTTGAGTGCACACATTGACAACCGTTCTGTTAGATAGCTGCGTTTTGGATTTAGAAGCAGATATTTCCCTGTGCTTACTGCTGTTTCTTCCATATGCCGGTAATGGGCTGAAAACGCCTGTTTTGGGACTCTGCAGAGAAAGTGTTGCAGACTGCTGAATCCACACACGGGTTTAACCTGGAAGTTCAGTGCACACATTGACAACCGTTCTGTTAGATAGCTGCGTTTTGGATTTAGAAGCAGATATTTCCCTGTGCTTACTGCTGTTTCTTCCATATGCCGGTAATGGGCTGAAAACGCCTGTTTTGGGACTCTGCAGAGAAAGTGTTTGCAGACTGCTGAATCCACACACGGGTTTAACTCTGGAAGTTGAGTGCACACATTGACAACCGTTCTGTTAGATAGCTGCGTTTTGGATTTAGAAGGAGATATTTCCCTGCGCTTACTGCTGTTTCTTCCATAAGCCGGTAACGGGCTGAAAACACCTGTTTTGGGACTCTGCAGAGAAAGTGTTTGCAGTCTGCTGAATCCACACACGGGTTTAACTCTGGAAGTTGAGTGCACACATTGAAAACCGTTCTGTTAGTTAGCTGCGTTTTGGATTTAGAAGCAGATGTTTCCCTGTGCTTACTGCTGTTTCTTCCATATGCCGGTAATGGGCTGAAAACGCCTGTTTTGGGACTCTGCAGAGAAAGTGTTTGCAGACTGCTGAATCCACACCCGGGTTTAACTCTGGAAGTTGAGTGCACACATTGACAACCGTTCTGTTAGATAGCTGCGTTTTGGATTTAGAAGCAGATATTTCCCTGTGCTTACTGCTGTTTCTTCCATATGCCGGTAATGGGCTGAAAACGCCTGTTTTGGGACTCTGCAGAGAAAGTGTTGCAGACTGCTGAATCCACACACGGGTTTAACTCTGGAAGTTGAGTGCACACTTTGACAACCGTTCTGTTATATAGCTGCGTTTTGGATTTAGAAGCAGATATTTCCCTGTGCTTTCTGCTGTTTCTTCCATATGCCGGTAATGGGCTGAAAACGCCTGTTTTCGGACTCTGCAGAGAAAGTGTTTGAACATTGCTGAATCCACACACGGGTTTAACTCTGGAAGTTGAGTGCACACATTGACAACCGTTCTATTAGATAGCTGCATTTTCTATTTAGAAGCTGATATTTCCCTGTGCTTACTGCTGTTTATTCCATATGCCGGTAATGGGCTGAAAACGCCTGTTTTGGGACTCTGCACAGAAAGTGTTTGCAGACTGCTGAATCCACACACGGGTTTAACTCTGGAAATTGAGTGCACACATTGACAACCGTTCTGTTAGATAGCTGCGTTTTGGATTTAGAAGCAGATATTTCCCTGTGCTTACTGCTGTTTCTTCCATATGCCGGTAATGGGCTGAAAACGCCTGTTTTGGGACTCTGCAGAGAAAGTGTTTGCAGACTGCTGAATCCACACACGGGTTTAACTCTAGAAGTTGAGTGCACACATTGACAACCGTTCTGTTAGATAGCTGCGTTTTGGATTTAGAAGCAGATATTTCCCTGTGCTTACTGCTGTTTCTTCCATATGCCGGAAATGGGCTAAAAACGCCTGTTGGGACTCTGCAGAGAAAGTGTTTGCAGACTGCTGAATCCACCTACGGGTTTTACTCTGGAAGTTGAGTGCACACATTGACAACCGTTCTGTTAGATAGCTGCGTTTTGGATTTAGAAGCAGATATTTCCCTGTGCTTACTGCTCTTTCTTCCATATGCCGGTAATGGGCTGAAAACGCCTGTTTTGGGACTCTGCAGAGAAAGTGTTTGCAGACTGCTGAATCCACACACGGGTTTAACTCTGGAAGTTGAGGGCACACATTGACAACTGTTCTGTTAGATAGCTGCGTTTTGGATTTAGAAGCAGATATTTCCCTGTGCTTACTGCTGTTTCTTCCATATGCCGGTAATGGGCTGAAAACGCCTGTTTTGTGACTCTGCACAGAAAGTGTTTACAGACTGTTGAATCGACACACGGGTTTAACTCTGGAAGTTGAGTGCACACATTGACAACCGTTCTGTTAGATAGCTGCGTTTTGGAGTTAGAAGCAGATATTTCCCTGTGCTTACTGCTGTTTCTTCCATATGCCGGTAATGGGCTGAAAACGCCTGTTTTGGGACTCTGCAGAGAAAGTGTTGCAGACTGCTGAATCCACACACGGGTTTAACTCTGGAAGTTGAGTGCACACATTGACAACCGTTCTGTTAGATAGCTGCGTTTTGGATTTAGAAGCAGATATTTCCCTGTGCTTACTGCTGTTTCTTCCATATGCCGGTAATGGGCTGAAAACGCCTGTTTTGGGACTCTGCAGAGAAAGTGTTTGCAGACTGCTGAATCCACACACGGGTTTAACTCTGAAAGTTGAGTGCACACATTGACAACCGTTCTGTTAGATAGCTGCGTTTTGTATTTAGAATCAGATATTTCCCTGTGCTTACGGCTCTTTCTTCCATATGCCGGTAATGGGCTGAAAACGCCTGTTTTGGGACTCTGCACAGAACGTGATTGCAGACTGCTGAATCCACACACGGGTTTTACTCTGGAAGTTGAGTGCACACATTGACAACCGTTCTGTTAGATAGCTGCGTTTTGGATTTAGAAGCAGATATTTCCCTGTGCTTACTGCTGTTTCTTCCATATGCCGGTAATGGGCTGAAAACGCCTGTTTTGGGACTCTGCAGAGAAAGTGTTTGCAGACTGCTGAATCCACACACGGGTTTAACTCTGGAAGTTGAGCGCACACATTGACAAACGTTCTGTTAGATAGCTGCGTTTTGGATTTAGAATCAGATATTTCCCTGTGCTTACGGCTGTTTCTTCCATATGCCGGTAATGGGCTGAAAACGCCTGTTTTGGGACTCTGCACAGAACGTGATTGCAGACTGCTGAATCCACACACGGGTTTAACTCTGGAAGTTGAGTGCACACATTGACAACCGTTCTGTTAGATGGCTGCATTTTGGATTTAGAAGCAGATATTTCCCTGTGCTTACTGCTGTTTCTTCCATATGCCGGTAATGGGCTGAAAACGCCTGTTTTGGTACTCTGCAGAGAAAGTGTTTGCAGACTGCTGAATCCACACACGGGTTTAACTCTGGAAGTTGAGTGCACACATTGACAACCGTTCTGTTAGATAGCTGCGCTTTGGATTTAGAAGCTGATATTTCCCTGTGCTTACTGCTGTTTCTTCCATATGCCGGTAATGGGCTGAAAACGCCTGTTTTGGGACTCTGCAGAGAAAGTGTTTGCAGACTGCTGAATCCACACACGGGTTTAACTCTGGAAGTTGAGTGCACACATTGACAACCGTTCTGTTAGATAGCTGCGTTTTGGATTTAGAATCAGATATTTCCCTGTGCTTACGGCTGTTTCTTCCATATGCCGGTAATGGGCTGAAAATGCCTGTTTTGGGACTCTGCAGAGAAAGTGTTTGCAGACTGCTGAATCCACACACGGGTTTAACTCTGGAAGTTGAGTGCACACATTGACAACCGCTCTGTTAGATAGCTGCGTTTTGGATTTAGAAGCAGATATTTCCCTGTGCTTACTGCTGTTTCTTCCATATGCCGGTAATGGGCTGAAAACGCCTGTTTTGGGACTCTGCACAGAAAGTGTTTGCAGACTGCTGAATCCACACACGGGTTTGACTCTGGATCTTGAGTGCACACATTGACAGCCGTTCTGTTAGATAGCTGCGTTTTGGATTTAGAAGCAGATATTTCCCTGTGCTTACTGCTGTTTCTTCCATATGCCGGTAATGGGCTGAAAACGCCTGTTTTGGGACTCTGCAGAGAAAGTGTTTGCAGACTGCTGAATCCACACACAGGTTTAACTCTGGAAGTTGAGTGCACACATTGACAACCTTTCTGTTAGATAGCTGCGTTTTGGATTTAGAAGCAGATATTTCCCTGTGCTTACTGCTGTTTCTTCCATATGCCGGTAATGGGCTGAAAACGCCTGTTTTGGTTCTCTGCAGAGAAAGTGTTTGCAGACTGCTGAATCCACACACGGGTTTAACTCTGGAAGTTGAGTGCACACATTGACAACCGTTCTGTTAGATAGCTGCGTTTTGGATTTAGAAGCAGATATTTCCCTGTGCTTACTGCTGTTTCTTCCATATGCCGGTAATGGGCTAAAAACGCCTGTTGGGACTCTGCAGAGAAAGTGTTTGCAGACTGCTGAATCCACACACGGGTTTTACTCTGGAAGTTGAGTGCACACATTGACAACCGTTCTGTTAGATAGCTGCGTTTTGGATTTAGAAGCAGATATTTCCCTGTGCTTACTGCTGTTTCTTCCTTAGGCCGGTAATGGGCTGAAAACGCCTGTTTTTGGGACTCTGCAGAGAAAGTGTTTGCAGACTGCTGAATCCACACACGGGTTTAACTCTGGAAGTTGAGTGCACACATTGACAACCATTCTGTTAGAGAGCTGCGTTTTGGATTTAGAAGCAGATATTTCCCTGTGCTTACTGCTGTTTCTTCCATATGCCGGTAATGGGCTGAAAACGCCTGTTTTGGGACTCTGCACAGAAAGTGTTTGCAGACTGCTGAATCGAAACACGGGTTTAACTCTGGAAGTTGAGTGCACACATTGACAACCGTTCTGTTAGATAGCAGCGTTTTGGATTTAGAAGCAGGTATTTCCCTGTGCTTACTGCTGTTTCTTCCATATGCCGGTAATGGGCTGAAAACGCCTGTTTTGGGACTCTGCAGAGAAAGTGTTGCAGACTGCTGAATCCACACCCGGGTTTAACTCTGGAAGTTGAGTGCACACATTGAAAACCGTTCTGTTAGATAGCTGCGTTTTGGATTTAGAAGCAGATATTTCCCTGTGCTTACTGCTGTTTCTTCCATATGCCGGTAATGGGCTGAAAACGACTGTTTTGGTTCTCTGCAGAGAAAGTGTTTGCAGACGGCTGAATCCACACACGGGTTTAACTCTGGAAGTTGAGTGCACACATTGACAACCGTTCTGTTAGATAGCTGCGTTTTGGATTTAGAAGCAGATATTTCCCTGTGCTTACTGCTGTTTCTTCCATATGCCGGTAATGGGCTGAAAACGCCTGTTTTGGGACTCTGCAGAGAAGATGTTTGCAGACTGCTGAATCCACACACTGCTTTAACTCTGGAAGTTGAGTGCACACATTGACAACCGTTCTGTTAGATAGCTGCGTTTTGGATTTAGAAGCAGATATTTCCCTGTGCTTACTGCTGTTTCTTCCATATGCCGGTAATGGGCTGAAAACGCCTGTTTTGGTTCTCTGCAGAGAAAGTGTTTGCAGACTGCTGAATCCACACACGGGTTTAACTCTTGAAGTTGAGTGCACACATTGACAACCGTTCTGTTAGATAGCTGCGTTTTGGATTTAGAAGCAGATATTTCCCTGTGCTTACTGCTGTTTCTTCCATATGCCGGTAATGGGCTGAAAACGCCTGTTTTGGGACTATGCAGAGAAAGTGTTGCAGACTGCTGAATCCACACACGGGTTTAACTCTGGAAGTTGAGTGCACACATTCACAACCGTTCTGTTAGATAGCTGCATTTTGGATTTAGAATCAGATACTTCCCTGTGCTTATGGCTGTTTCTTCCATATGCCGGTAATGGGCTGAAAACGCCTGTTTTGGGACTCTGCAGAGAAAGTGTTTGCAGACTGCTGAATCCACACACGGGTTTAACTCTGGAAGTTGAGTGCACACATTGACAACCATTCTGTTAGATAGCTGCGTTTTGGATTTAGAATCAGATATTTCCCTGTGCTTACTGCTGTTTTTTCCATATGCCGGTAATGGGCTGAAAACGCCTGTTTTGGGACTCTGCAGAGAAAGTGTTTGCAGACTCCTGAATACACACACGGGTTTAACTCTGGAAGTTGAGTGCACACATTGACAACCGTTCTGTTAGATACCTGCGTTTTGGATTTAGAAGCAGATATTTCCCTGTGCTTACTGCTGTTTCTTCCATATGCCGGTTATGGGCTGAAAACGTCTGTTTTGGGACTCTGCAGAGAAAGTGTTTGCAGACTGCTGAATCCACACACGGGTTTAACTCTGGAAGTTGAGTGCACACATTGACAACCGTTCTGTTAGATAGCTGCGTTTTGGATTTAGAAGCAGATATTTCCCTGTGCTTACTGCTGTTTCTTCCATATGCCGGTAATGGGCTGAAAACGCCTGTTTTGGGACTCTGCAGAGAATGTGTTTGCAGACTGCTGAATCCACACACCGGTTTAACTCTGGAAGTTGAGTGCACACATTGACAACCGTTCTGTTAAATAGCTGTGTTTTGGATTTAGAAGCACATATTTCCCTGTGCTTACTGCTGTTTCTTCCATATGCCGGCAATGGGCTGAAAACGCCTGTTTTGGGACTCTGCACAGAAAGTGTTTGCAGACTGCTGAATCCACACACGGGTTTAACTCTGGAAGTTGAGTGCACACATTGACAACCGTTCTGTTAGATAGCTGCGTTTTAGATTTAGAAGCAGATATTTCCCTGTGCTTACTGCTGTTTCCTCCATATGCTGGTAATGGGCTGAAAACGCCTGTTTTGGGACTCTGGAGAGAAAGTGTTTGCAGACTGCTGAATCCACATACGGGTTTAACTCTGGAAGTTGATTGCACACATTGACAACCGTTCTGTTAGATAGCTGCGTTTTGGAGTTAGAAGCAGATATTTCCCTGTGCTTACTGCTGTTTCTTCCATATGCCGATAATGGGCTGAAAACGCCTGTTTTGGGACTCTTCACAGAAAGTGTTTGCAGACTACTGAATCCACACACGGGTTTAACTCTGGAAGTTGAGTGCACACATTGACAACCGTTCTGTTAGATAGCTGCGTTTTGGATTTAGAAGCAGATATTTCCCTGTGCTTACTGCTGTTTCTTCCATATGCCGGTAATGGGCTGAAAACGCCTGTTTTGGGACTCTGCAGAGAAAGTGTTTGCAGACTGCTGAATCCACACACGGGTTTAACTCTGGAAGTTGAGTGCACACATTGACAACCGTTCTGTTAGATAGCTGCGTTTTGGATTTAGAAGCAGATATTTCCCTGTGCTTACTGCTGTTTCTTCCATATGCCGGTAATGGGCTGAAAACGCCTGTTTTGGGACTCTGCACAGAAAGTGTTTGCAGACTGCTGAATCGACACACGGGTTTAACTCTGGAAGTTGAGTGCACACATTGAAAACCGTTCTGTTAGATAGCTGCGTTTTGGATTTAGAAGCAGATATTTCCCTGGGCTTACTGCTGTTTCTTCCATATGCCGGTAATGGGCTGAAAACGCCTGTTTTGGGACTCTGCAGAGAAAGTGTTTGCGGACTGCTGAATCCACACACTGCTTTAACTCTGGAAGTTGAGTGCACACATTGACAACCGTTCTGTTAGATAGCTGCGTTTTGGATTTAGAAGCAGATATTTCCCTGTGCTTACTGCTGTTTCTTCCAAATGCCGGTAATGGGCTGAAAACGCCTGTTTTGGGACTCTGCAGAGAAAGTGTTTGCAGACTGCTGAATCCACACACGGGTTTAACTCTGGAAGTTGAGTGCACACATTGACAACCGTTCTGTTAGATAGCTGCGTTTTGGATTTAGAAGCAGATATTTCCCTGTGCTTACTGCTGTTTCTTCCATATGCCGGAAATGGGCTAAAAACACCTGTTGGGACTCTGCAGAGAAAGTGTTTGCAGACTGCTGAATCCACACACGGGTTTAACTCTGGAAGTTGAGTGCACACATTGACAACCGTTCTGTTAGATAGCTGCGTTTTGGATTTAGAAGCAGATATTTCCCTGTGCTTACTGCTGTTTCTTCCATATGCCGGTAATGGGCTGAAAACGCCTGTTTTGGGACTCTGCAGAGAAAGTGTTTGCAGACTGCTGAATCCACACACGGGTTTAACTCTGGAAGTTGAGTGCACACATTGACAACCGTTCTGTTAGATAGCTGCGTTTTGGATTTAGAAGCAGATATTTCCCTGTGCTTACTGCTGTTTCTTCCATATGCCGGTAATGGGCTGAAAACGCCTGTTTTGGGACTCTGCACAGAAAGTGTTTGCAGACTGCTGAATCGACACACGGGTTTAACTCTGGAAGTTGAGTGCACACATTGACAACCGTTCTGTTAGATAGCTGCGTTTTGGATTTAGAAGCAGATATTTCCCTGTGCTTACTTCTGTTTCTTCCATATGCCGGTAATGGGCTGAAAACGCCTGTTTTGGGACTCTGCAGAGAAAGTGTTGCAGACTGCTGAATCCACTCATGGGTTTAACCTGGAAGTTCAGTGCACACATTGACAACCGTTCTGTTAGATAGCTGCGTTTTGGATTTAGAAGCAGATATTTCCCTGTGCTTACTGCTGTTTCCTCCATATGCCGGTAATGGGCTGAAAACGCCTGTTTTGGTTCTCTGCAGAGAAAGTGTTTGCAGACGGCAGAATCCACACACGTGTTTAACTCTGGAAGTTGAGTGCACACATTGACAACCGTTCTGTTAGATAGCTGCGTTTTGGATTTAGAATCAGATATTTCCCTGTGCTTACGGCTGTTTCTTCCATATGCCGGTAATGAGCTGAAAACGCCTGTTTTGGGACTCTGCACAGAAAGTGATTGCAGACTGCTGAATCCACACACGGGTTTAACTCTGGAAATTGAGTGCACACATTGACAACCGTTCTGTTAGATAGCTGCGTTTTGGATTTACAAGCAGATATTTCCCTGTGCTTACTGCTGTTTCTTCCATATGCCGGTAATGGGCTGATAACACCTGTTTTGGGACTCTGCAGAGAAAGTGTTTGCAGACTGCTGAATCCACACACGGGTTTAACTCTGGAAGTTGAGTGCACACATTGACAACCGTTCTGTTAGATAGCTGCGTTTTGGATTTAGAAGCAGATATTTCCCTGCGCTTACTGCTGTTTCTTCCATAAGCTGGTAACGGGCTGAAAACACCTGTTTTGGGACTCTGCAGAGAAAGTGTTTGCAGTCTGATGAATCCACACACGGGTTTAACTCTGGAAGTTGAGTGCACACATTGAAAACCGTTCTGTTAGTTAGCTGCGTTTTGGATTTAGAAGCAGATGTTTCCCTGTGCTTACTGCTGTTTCTTCCATATGCCGGTAATGGGCTGAAAACGCCTGTTTTGGGACTCTGCAGAGAAAGTGTTTGCAGAATGCTGAATCCACACCCGGGTTTAACTCTGGAAGTTGAGTGCACACATTGACAACCGTTCTGTTAGATAGCTGCGTTTTGGATTTAGAAACAGATATTTCCCTGTGCTTACTGCTGTTTCTTCCATATGCCGGTAATGGGCTGAAAACACCTGTTTTGGGACTCTGCACAGAAAGTGTTTGCAGACTGCTGAATCCACACACGGGTTTAACTCTGGAAGTTGAGTGCACACATTGACAACCGTTCTGTTAGATAGCTGCGTTTTGTATTTAGAATCAGATATTTCCCTGTGCTTACGGCTGTTTATTCCATATGCCGGTAATGGGCTGAAAACGCCTGTTTTGGGACTCTGCACAGAACGTGATTGCAGACTGCTGAATCCACACACGGGTTTAACTCTGGAAGTTGAGTGCACACATTGACAACCGTTCTGTTAGATAGCTGCGTTTTGGATTTAGAAGCAGATATTTCCCTGTGCTTACTGCTGTTTCTTCCATATGCCGGTAATGGGCTGAAAACGCCTGTTTTGGGACTCTGCAGAGAAAGTGTTTGCAGACTGCTGAATCCACACACGGGTTTAACTCTGGAAGTTGAGCGCACACATTGACAACCGTTCTGTTAGATAGCTGCGTTTTGGATTTAGAATCAGATATTTCCCTGTGCTTACGGCTGTTTCTTCCATATGCCGGTAATGGGCTGAAAACGCCTGTTTTGGGACTCTGCACAGAACGTGATTGCAGACTGCTGAATCCACACACGGGTTTAACTCTGGAAGTTGAGTGCACACATTGACAACCGTTCTGTTAGATAGCTGCATTTTGGATTTAGAAGCAGATATTTCCCTGCGCTTACTGCTGTTTCTTCCATAAGCCGGTAACGGGCTGAAAACACCTGTTTTGGAACTCTGCAGAGAAAGTGTTTGCAGTCTGCTGAATCCACACACGGGTTTAACTCTGGAAGTTGAGTGCACACATTGAAAACCGTTCTGTTAGTTAGCTGCGTTTTGGATTTAGAAGCAGATGTTTCCCTGTGCTTACTGCTGTTTCTTCCATATGCCGGTAATGGGTTGAAAACGCCTGTTTTGGGACTCTGCAGAGAAAGTGTTTGCAGACTGCTGAATCCACACCCGGGTTTAACTCTGTAAGTTGAGTGCACACATTGACAACCGTTCTGTTAGATAGCTGCGTTTTGGATTTAGAAGCAGATATTTCCCTGTGCTTACTGCTGTTTCTTCCATATGCCGGTAATGGGCTGAAAACGCCTGTTTTGGGACTCTGCAGAGAAAGTGTTTGCAGACTGCTGAATCCACACACGGGTTTAACTCTGGAAGTTGAGTGCACACATTGACAACCGTTCTGTTAGATAGCTGCGTTTTGGATTTAGAAGCAGATATTTCCCTGTGCTTACTGCTGTTTCTTCCATATGCCGGTAATGGGCTGAAAACGCCTGTTTTGGGACTCTACACGGAAAGTGTTTGCAGACTGCTGAATCGACACACGGGTTTAACTCTGGAAGTTGAGTGCACACATTGACAACCGTTCTGTTAGATAGCTGCGTTTTGGATTTAGAAGCAGATATTTCCCTGTGCTTACTGCTGTTTCTTCCATATGCCAGTAATGGGCTGAAAACGCCTGTTTTGGGACTCTGCAGAGAAAGTGTTGCAGACTGCTGAATCCACACACGGGTTTAACCTGGAAGTTCAGTGCACACATTGACAACCGTTCTGTTAGATAGCTGCGTTTTGGATTTAGAAGCAGATATTTCCCTGTGCTTACTGCTGTTTCTTCCATATGCCGGTAATGGGCTGAAAACGCCTGTTTTGGGACTCTGCAGAGAAAGTGTTTGCAGACTGCTGAATCCACACACGGGTTTAACTCTGGAAGTTGAGTGCACACATTGACAACCGTTCTGTTAGATAGCTGCGTTTTGGATTTAGAAGGAGATATTTCCCTGCGCTTACTGCTGTTTCTTCCATAAGCCGGTAACGGGCTGAAAACACCTGTTTTGGGACTATGCAGAGAAAGTGTTTGCAGTCTGCTGAATCCACACACGGGTTTAACTCTGGAAGTTGAGTGCACACATTGAAAACCGTTCTGTTAGTTAGCTGCGTTTTGGATTTAGAAGCAGATGTTTCCCTGTGCTTACTGCTGTTTCTTCCATATGCCGGTAATGGGCTGAAAACGCCTGTTTTGGGACTCTGCAGAGAAAGTGTTTGCAGACTGCTGAATCCACACCCGGGTTTAACTCTGGAAGTTGAGTGCACACATTGACAACCGTTCTGTTAGATAGCTGCGTTTTGGATTTAGAAGCAGATATTTCCCTGTGCTTACTGCTGTTTCTTCCATATGCCGGTAATGGGCTGAAAACGCCTGTTTTGGGACTCTGCAGAGAAAGTGTTGCAGACTGCTGAATCCACACACGGGTTTAACTCTGGAAGTTGAGTGCACACTTTGACAACCGTTCTGTTATATAGCTGCGTTTTGGATTTAGAAGCAGATATTTCCCTGTGCTTTCTGCTGTTTCTTCCATATGCCGGTAATGGGCTGAAAACGCCTGTTTTCGGACTCTGCAGAGAAAGTGTTTGAACACTGCTGAATCCACACACGGGTTTAACTCTGGAAGTTGAGTGCACACATTGACAACCGTTCTATTAGATAGCTGCATTTTCGATTTAGAAGCTGATATTTCCCTGTGCTTACTGCTGTTTCTTCCATATGTCGGTAATGGGCTGAAAACGCCTGTTTTGGGACTCTGCACAGAAAGTGTTTGCAGACTGCTGAATCCACACACGGGTTTAACTCTGGAAATTGAGTGCACACATTGACAACCGTTCTGTTAGATAGCTGCGTTTTGGATTTAGAAGCAGATATTTCCCTGTGCTTACTGCTGTTTCTTCCATATGCCGGTAATGGGCTGAAAACGCCTGTTTTGGGACTCTGCAGAGAAAGTGTTTGCAGACTGCTGAATCCACACACGGGTTTAACTCTAGAAGTTGAGTGCACACATTGACAACCGTTCTGTTAGATAGCTGCGTTTTGGATTTAGAAGCAGATATTTCCCTGTGCTTACTGCTGTTTCTTCCATATGCCGGAAATGGGCTAAAAACGCCTGTTGGGACTCTGCAGAGAAAGTGTTTGCAGACTGCTGAATCCACCTACGGGTTTTACTCTGGAAGTTGAGTGCACACATTGACAACCGTTCTGTTAGATAGCTGCGTTTTGGATTTTGAAGCAGATATTTCCCTGTGCTTACTGCTGTTTCTTCCATATGCCGGTAATGGGCTGAAAACGCCTGTTTTGGGACTCTGCAGAGAAAGTGTTTGCAGACTGCTGAATCCACACACGGGTTTAACTCTGGAAGTTGAGTGCACACATTGACAACAGTTCTGTTAGATAGCTGCGTTTTGGATTTAGAAGCAGATATTTCCCTGTGCTTACTGCTGTTTCTTCCATATGCCGGTAATGGGCTGAAAACGCCTGTTTTGGGACTCTGCACAGAAAGTGTTTACAGACTGTTGAATCGACACACGGGTTTAACTCTGGAAGTTGAGTGCACACATTCACAACCGTTCTGTTAGATAGCTGCGTTTTGGAGTTAGAAGCAGATATTTCCCTGTGCTTACTGCTGTTTCTTCCATATGCCGGTAATGGGCTGAAAACGCCTGTTTTGGGACTCTGCAGAGAAAGTGTTGCAGACTGCTGAATCCACACACGGGTTTAACTCTGGAAGTTGAGTGCACACATTGACAACCGTTCTGTTAGATAGCTGCGTTTTGGATTTAGAAGCAGATATTTCCCTGTGCTTACTGCTGTTTCTTCCATATGCCGGTAACGGGCTGAAAACGCCTGTTTTGGGACTCTGCAGAGAAAGTGTTTGCAGACTGCTGAATCCACACACGGGTTTAACTCTGGAAGTTGAGTGCACACATTGACAACCGTTCTGTTAGATAGCTGCGTTTTGTATTTAGAATCAGATATTTCCCTGTGCTTACGGCTGTTTCTTCCATATGCCGGTAATGGGCTGAAAACGCCTGTTTTGGGACTCTGCACAGAACGTGATTGCAGACTGCTGAATCCACACACGGGTTTTACTCTGGAAGTTGAGTGCACACATTGACAACCGTTCTGTTAGATAGCTGCGTTTTGGATTTAGAAGCAGATATTTCCCTGTGCTTACTGCTGTTTCTTCCATATGCCGGTAATGGGCTGAAAACGCCTGTTTTGGGACTCTGCAGAGAAAGTGTTTGCAGACTGCTGAATCCACACACGGGTTTAACTCTGGAAGTTGAGCGCACACATTGACAACCGTTCTGTTAGATAGCTGCGTTTTGGATTTAGAATCAGATATTTCCCTGTGCTTACGGCTGTTTCTTCCATATGCCGGTAATGGGCTGAAAACGCCTGTTTTGGGACTCTGCACAGAACGTGATTGCAGACTGCTGAATCCACACACGGGTTTAACTCTGGAAGTTGAGTGCACACATTGACAACCGTTCTGTTAGATAGCTGCATTTTGGATTTAGAAGCAGATATTTCCCTGTGCTTACTGCTGTTTCTTCCATATGCCGGTAATGGACTGAAAACGCCTGTTTTGGGACTCTGCAGAGAAAGTGTTGCAGACTGCTGAATCCACACACGGGTTTAACTCTGGAAGTTGAGTGCACACATTGACAACCGTTCTGTTAGATAGCTGCGTTTTGGATTTAGAAGCTGATATTTCCCTGTGCTTACTGCTGTTTCTTCCATATGCCGGTAATGGGCTGAAAACGCCTGTTTTGGGACTCTGCAGAGAAAGTGTTTGCAGACTGCTGAATCCACACACGGGTTTTACTCTGGAAGTTGAGTGCACACATTGACAACCGTTCTGTTAGATAGCTGCGTTTTGGATTTAGAATCAGATATTTCCCTGTGCTTACGGCTGTTTCTTCCATATGCCGGTAATGGGCTGAAAATGCCTGTTTTGGGACTCTGCAGAGAAAGTGTTTGCAGACTGCTGAATCCACACACCGGTTTAACTCTGGAAGTTGAGTGCACACATTGACAACCGTTCTGTTAGATAGCTGCGTTTTGGATTTAGAAGCAGATATTTCCCTGTGCTTACTGCTGTTTCTTCCATATGCCGGTAATGGGCTGAAAACGCCTGTTTTGGGACTCTGCACAGAAAGTGTTTGCAGACTGCTGAATCCACACACGGGTTTAACTCTGGATCTTGAGTGCACACATTGACAAGCGTTCTGTTAGATAGCTGCGTTTTGGATTTAGAAGCAGATATTTCCCTGGGCTTACTGCTGTTTCTTCCATATGCCGGTAATGGGCTGAAAACGCCTGTTTTGGTTCTCTGCAGAGAAAGTGTTTGCAGACTGCTGAATCCACACACGGGTTTAACTCTGGAAGTTGAGTGCACACATTGACAACCGTTCTGTTAGATAGCTGCGTTTTGGATTTAGAAGCAGATATTTCCCTGTACTTACTGCTGTTTCTTCCATATGCCGGTAATGGGCTGAAAACGCCTGTTTTGGTTCTCTGCAGAGAAAGTGTTGTAGACTGCTGAATCCACACACGGGTTTAACTCTGGAAGTTGAGTGCACACATTCACAACCGTTCTGTTAGATAGCTGCGTTTTGGATTTAGAATCAGATATTTCCCTGTGCTTACGGCTGTTTCTTCCATATGCCGGTAATGAGCTGAAAACGCCTGTTTTGGGACTCTGCAGAGAAAGTGATTGCAGACTGCTGAATCCACACACGGGTTTAACTCTGGAAATTGAGTGCACACATTGACAACCGTTCTGTTAGATAGCTGCGTTTTGGATTTAGAAGCAGATATTTCCCTGTGCTTACTGCTGTTTCTTCCATATGCCGGTAATGGGCTGATAACACCTGTTTTGGGACTCTGCAGAGATAGTGTTTGCAGACTGCTGAATCCACACACGGGTTTAACTCTGGAAATTGAGTGCACACATTGACAACCGTTCTGTTAGATAGCTGCACTTTGGATTTAGAAGCAGATATTTCCCTGTGCTTACTGCTGTTTCTTCCATAAGCCGGTAACGGGCTGAAAACACCTGTTTTGGAACTCTGCAGAGAAAGTGTTTGCAGTCTGCTGAATCCACACACGGGTTTAACTCTGGAAGTTGAGTGCACACATTGAAAACCGTTCTATTAGTTAGCTGCGTTTTGGATTTAGAAGCAGATGTTTCCCTGTGCTTACTGCTGTTTCTTCCATATGCCGGTAATGGGCTGAAAACGCCTGTTTTGGGACTCTGCAGAGAAAGTGTTTGCAGACTGCTGAATCCACACCCGGGTTTAACTCTGGAAGTTGAGTGCACACATTGACAACCGTTCTGTTAGATAGCTGCGTTTTGGATTTAGAAGCAGATATTTCCCTGTGCTTACTGCTGTTTCTTCCATATGCCGGTAATGGGCTGAAAACGCCTGTTTTGGGACTCTGCAGAGAAAGTGTTTGCAGACTGCTGAATCCACACACTGCTTTAACTCTGGAAGTTGAGTGCACACATTGACAACCGTTCTGTTAGATAGCTGCGTTTTGTATTTAGAAGCAGATATTTCCCTGTGCTTACGGCTGTTTCTTCCATATGCCGGTAATGGGCTGAAAACGCCTGTTTTGGTTCTCTGCAGAGAAAGTGTTAGCAGACTGCTGAATCCACACACGGGTTTAACTCTGGAAGTTGAGTGCACACATTGACAACCGTTCTGTTAGATAGCTGCGTTTTGGATTTAGAAGCAGATATTTCCCTGTGCTTACTGCTGTTTCTTCCATATGTCGGTAATGGGCTGAAAACGCCTGTTTTGGGACTCTGCAGAGAAAGTGTTTGCAGACTGCTGAATCCACACACGGGTTTAACTCTGGAAGTTGAGTGCACACATTGACAACTGTTCTGTTAGATAGCTGCGTTTTGGATTTAGAAGCAGATATTTCCCTGTGCTTACTGCTGTTTCTTCCATATGCCGGTAATGGGCTGAAAACGCCTGTTTTGGGACTCTGCACAGAAAGTGTTTGCAGACTGTTGAATCCACACACGGGTTTAACTCTGGAAGTTGAGTGCACACATTGACAACCGTTCTGTTAGATAGCTGCGTTTTGGAGTTAGAAGCAGATATTTCCCTGTGCTTACTGCTGTTTCTTCCATATGCCGGTAATGGGCTGAAAACGCCTGTTTTGGGACTCTGCAGAGAAAGTGTTGCAGACTGCTGAATCCACACACGGGTTTAACTCTGGAAGTTGAGTGCACACATTGACAACCGTTCTGTTAGATAGCTGCGTTTTGGATTTAGAAGCAGATATTTCCCTGTGCTTACTGCTGTTTCTTCCATATACCGGTAATGGGCTGAAAACGCCTGTTTTGGTTCTCTGCAGAGAAAATGTTTGCAGACTGCTGAATCCACACACGGGTTTAACTCTGGAAGTTGAGTGCACACATTGACAACCGTTCTGTTAGATAGCTGCGTTTTGGATTTAGAAGCAGATATTTCCCTGTGCTTACGGCTGTTTCTTCCATATGCCGGTAATGGGCTGAAAACGCCTGTTTTGGGACTCTGCAGAGAAAGTGTTTGCAGACTGCTGAATCCACACACGGGTTTAACTCTGGAAGTTGAGTGCACACATTGACAACCGTTCTGTTAGATAGCTGCGTTTTGTATTTAGAAGCAGATATTTCCCTGTGCTTACGGCTGTTTCTTCCATATGCCGGTAATGGGCTGAAAACGCCTGTTTTGGTTCTCTGCAGAGAAAGTGTTAGCAGACTGCTGAATCCACACACGGGTTTAACTCTGGAAGTTGAGTGCACACATTGACAACCGTTCTGTTAGATAGCTGCGTTTTGGATTTAGAAGCAGATATTTCCCTGTGCTTACTGCTGTTTCTTCCATATGCCGGTAATGGGCTGAAAACGCCTGTTTTGGGACTCTGCAGAGAAAGTGTTTGCAGACTGCTGAATCCACACACGGGTTTAACTCTGGAAGTTGAGCGCACACATTGACAACCGTTCTGTTAGATAGCTGCGTTTTGGATTTAGAATCAGATATTTCCCTGTGCTTACTGCTGTTTCTTCCATATGCCGGTAATGGGCTGAAAACGCCTGTTTTGGGACTCTGCAGAGAAAGTGTTTGCAGACTGCTGAATCCACACACGGGTTTAACTCTAGAAGTTGAGTGCACACATAGACAACCGTTCTGTTAGATAGCTGCGTTTTGGATTTAGAAGCAGATATTTCCCTGTGCTTACTGCTGTTTCTTCCATATGCCGGAAATGGGCTAAAAACGCCTGTTGGGACTCTGCAGAGAAAGTGTTTGCAGACTGCTGAATCCACCTACGGGTTTTACTCTGGAAGTTGAGTGCACACATTGACAACCGTTCTGTTAGATAGCTGCGTTTTGGATTTTGAAGCAGATATTTCCCTGTGCTTACTGCTGTTTCTTCCATATGCCGGTAATGGGCTGAAAACGCCTGTTTTGGGACTCTGCAGAGAAAGTGTTTGCAGACTGCTGAATCCACACACGGGTTTAACCCTGGAAGTTGAGTGCACACATTGACAACTGTTCTGTTAGATAGCTGCGTTTTGGATTTAGAAGCAGATATTTCCCTGTGCTTACTGCTGTTTCTTCCATATGCCGGTAATGGGCTGAAAACGCCTGTTTTGGGACTCTGCACAGAAAGTGTTTACAGACTGTTGAATCGACACACGGGTTTAACTCTGGAAGTTGAGTGCACACATTCACAACCGTTCTGTTAGATAGCTGCGTTTTGGAGTTAGAAGCAGATATTTCCCTGTGCTTACTGCTGTTTCTTCCATATGCCGGTAATGGGCTGAAAACGCCTGTTTTGGGACTCTGCAGAGAAAGTGTTGCAGATTGCTGAATCCACACACGGGTTTAACTCTGGAAGTTGAGTGCACACATTGACAACCGTTCTGTTAGATAGCTGCGTTTTGGATTTAGAAGCAGATATTTCCCTGTGCTTACTGCTGTTTCTTCCATATGCCGGTAATGGGCTGAAAACGCCTGTTTTGGGACTCTGCAGAGAAAGTGTTTGCAGACTGCTGAATCCACACACGGGTTTAACTCTGGAAGTTGAGTGCACACATTGACAACCGTTCTGTTAGATAGCTGCGTTTTGTATTTAGAATCAGATATTTCCCTGTGCTTACGGCTGTTTCTTCCATATGCCGGTAATGGGCTGAAAACGCCTGTTTTGGGACTCTGCACAGAACGTGATTGCAGACTGCTGAATCCACACACGGGTTTTACTCTGGAAGTTGAGTGCACACATTGACAACCGTTCTGTTAGATAGCTGCGTTTTGGATTTAGAAGCAGATATTTCCCTGTGCTTACTGCTGTTTCTTCCATATGTCGGTAATGGGCTGAAAACGCCTGTTTTGGGACTCTGCAGAGAAAGTGTTTGCAGACTGCTGAATCCACACACGGGTTTAACTCTGGAAGTTGAGCGCACACATTGACAACCGTTCTGTTAGATAGCTGCGTTTTGGATTTAGAATCAGATATTTCCCTGTGCTTACGGCTGTTTCTTCCATATGCCGGTAATGGGCTGAAAACGCCTGTTTTGGGACTCTCCACAGAACGTGATTGCAGACTGCTGAATCCACACACGGGTTTAACTCTGGAAGTTGAGTGCACACATTGACAACCGTTCTGTTAGATAGCTGCATTTTGGATTTAGAAGCAGATATTTCCCTGTGCTTACTGCTGTTTCTTCCATATGCCGGTAATGGGCTGAAAACGCCTGTTTTGGTACTCTGCAGAGAAAGTGTTTGCAGACTGCTGAATCCACACACGGGTTTAACTCTGGAAGTTGAGTGCACACATTGACAACCGTTCTGTTAGATAGCTGCGTTTTGGATTTAGAAGCAGATAATTCCCTGTGCTTACTGCTGTTTCTTCCATATGCCGGTAATGGACTGAAAACGCCTGTTTTGGGACTCTGCAGAGAAAGTGTTGCAGACTGCTGAATCCACACACGGGTTTAACTCTGGAAGTTGAGTGCACACATTGACAACCGTTCTGTTAGATAGCTGCGTTTTGGATTTAGAAGCTGATATTTCCCTGTGCTTACTGCTGTTTCTTCCATATGCCGGTAATGGGCTGAAAACGCCTGTTTTGGGACTCTGCAGAGAAAGTGTTTGCAGACTGCTGAATCCACACACGGGTTTAACTCTGGAAGTTGAGTGCACACATTGACAACCGTTCTGTTAGATAGCTGCGTTTTGGATTTAGAATCAGATATTTCCCTGTGCTTACGGCTGTTTCTTCCATATGCCGGTAATGGGCTGAAAATGCCTGTTTTGGGACTCTGCAGAGAAAGTGTTTGCAGACTGCTGAATCCACACACCGGTTTAACTCTGGAAGTTGAGTGCACACATTGACAACCGTTCTGTTAGATAGCTGCGTTTTGGATTTAGAAGCAGATATTTCCCTGTGCTTACTGCTGTTTCTTCCATATGCCGGTAATGGGCTGAAAACGCCTGTTTTGGGACTCTGCACAGAAAGTGTTTGCAGACTGCTGAATCCACACACGGGTTTAACTCTGGATCTTGAGTGCACACATTGACAAGCGTTCTGTTAGATAGCTGCGTTTTGGATTTAGAAGCAGATATTTCCCTGGGCTTACTGCTGTTTCTTCCATATGCCGGTAATGGGCTGAAAACGCCTGTTTTGGTTCTCTGCAGAGAAAGTGTTTGCAGACTGCTGAATCCACACACGGGTTTAACTCTGGAAGTTGAGTGCACACATTGACAACCGTTCTGTTAGATAGCTGCGTTTTGGATTTAGAAGCAGATATTTCCCTGTACTTACTGCTGTTTCTTCCATATGCCGGTAATGGGCTGAAAACGCCTGTTTTGGTTCTCTGCAGAGAAAGTGTTGTAGACTGCTGAATCCACACACGGGTTTAACTCTGGAAGTTGAGTGCACACATTCACAACCGTTCTGTTAGATAGCTGCGTTTTGGATTTAGAATCAGATATTTCCCTGTGCTTACGGCTGTTTCTTCCATATGCCGGTAATGAGCTGAAAACGCCTGTTTTGGGACTCTGCAGAGAAAGTGATTGCAGACTGCTGAATCCACACACGGGTTTAACTCTGGAAATTGAGTGCACACATTGACAACCGTTCTGTTAGATAGCTGCGTTTTGGATTTAGAAGCAGATATTTCCCTGTGCTTACTGCTGTTTCTTCCATATGCCGGTAATGGGCTGATAACACCTGTTTTGGGACTCTGCAGAGATAGTGTTTGCAGACTGCTGAATCCACACACGGGTTTAACTCTGGAAATTGAGTGCACACATTGACAACCGTTCTGTTAGATAGCTGCGTTTTGGATTTAGAAGCAGATATTTCCCTGTGCTTACTGCTGTTTCTTCCATAAGCCGGTAACGGGCTGAAAACACCTGTTTTGGAACTCTGCAGAGAAAGTGTTTGCAGTCTGCTGAATCCACACACGGGTTTAACTCTGGAAGTTGAGTGCACACATTGAAAACCGTTCTATTAGTTAGCTGCGTTTTGGATTTAGAAGCAGATGTTTCCCTGTGCTTACTGCTGTTTCTTCCATATGCCGGTAATGGGCTGAAAACGCCTGTTTTGGGACTCTGCAGAGAAAGTGTTGCAGACTGCTGAATCCACACACGGGTTTAACTCTGGAAGTTGAGTGCACACATTGACAACCGTTCTGTTAGATAGCTGCGTTTTGGATTTAGAAGCAGATATTTCCCTGTGCTTACTGCTGTTTCTTCCATATACCGGTAATGGGCTGAAAACGCCTGTTTTGGTTCTCTGCAGAGAAAATGTTTGCAGACTGCTGAATCCACACACGGGTTTAACTCTGGAAGTTGAGTGCACACATTGACAACCGTTCTGTTAGATAGCTGCGTTTTGGATTTAGAAGCAGATATTTCCCTGTGCTTACGGCTGTTTCTTCCATATGCCGGTAATGGGCTGAAAACGCCTGTTTTGGGACTCTGCAGAGAAAGTGTTTGCAGACTGCTGAATCCACACACGGGTTTAACTCTGGAAGTTGAGTGCACACATTGACAACCGTTCTGTTAGATAGCTGCGTTTTGTATTTAGAAGCAGATATTTCCCTGTGCTTACGGCTGTTTCTTCCATATGCCGGTAATGGGCTGAAAACGCCTGTTTTGGTTCTCTGCAGAGAAAGTGTTAGCAGACTGCTGAATCCACACACGGGTTTAACTCTGGAAGTTGAGTGCACACATTGACAACCGTTCTGTTAGATAGCTGCGTTTTGGATTTAGAAGCAGATATTTCCCTGTGCTTACTGCTGTTTCTTCCATATGCCGGTAATGGGCTGAAAACGCCTGTTTTGGGACTCTGCAGAGAAAGTGTTTGCAGACTGCTGAATCCACACACGGGTTTAACTCTGGAAGTTGAGTGCACACATTGACAACCGTTCTGTTAGATAGCTGCGTTTTGGATTTAGAAGCAGATATTTCCCTGTGCTTACGACTGTTTCTTCCATATGCCGGTAATGGGCTGAAAATGCCTGTTTTGGGACTCTGCAGAGAAAGTGTTTGCAGACTGCTGAATCCACACACCGGTTTAACTCTGGAAGTTGAGTGCACACATTGACAACCGTTCTGTTAGATAGCTGCGTTTTGGATTTAGAAGCAGATATTTCCCTGTGCTTACTGCTGTTTCTTCCATATGCCGGTAATGGGCTGAAAACGCCTGTTTTGGGACTCTGCACAGAAAGTGTTTGCAGACTGCTGAATCCACACACGGGTTTAACTCTGGATCTTGAGTGCACACATTGACAACCGTTCTGTTAGATAGCTGCGTTTTGGATTTAGAAGCAGATATTTCCCTGTGCTTACTGCTGTTTCTTCCATATGCCGGTAATGGGCTGAAAACGCCTGTTTTGGGACTCTGCAGAGAAAGTGTTTGCAGACTGCTGAATCCACACACAGGTTTAACTCTGGAAGTTGAGTGCACACATTGACAACCTTTCTGTTAGATAGCTGCGTTTTGGATTTAGAAGCAGATATTTCCCTGTGCTTACTGCTGTTTCTTCCATATGCCGGTAATGGGCTGAAAACGCCTGTTTTGGTTCTCTGCAGAGAAAGTGTTTGCAGACTGCTGAATCCACACACGGGTTTAACTCTGGAAGTTGAGTGCACACATTGACAACCGTTCTGTTAGATAGCTGCGTTTTGGATTTAGAAACAGATATTTCCCTGTACTTACTGCTGTTTCTTCCATATGCCGGTAATGGGCTGAAAACGCCTGTTTTGGTTCTCTGCAGAGAAAGTGTTGTAGACTGCTGAATCCACACACGGGTTTAACTCTGGAAGTTGAGTGCACACATTCACAACCGTTCTGTTAGATAGCTGCGTTTTGGATTTAGAATCAGATATTTCCCTGTGCTTACGGCTGTTTCTTCCATATGCCGGTAATGAGCTGAAAACGCCTGTTTTGGGACTCTGCACAGAAAGTGATTGCAGACTGCTGAATCCACACACGGGTTTAACTCTGGAAATTGAGTGCACACATTGACAACCGTTCTGTTAGATAGCTGCGTTTTGGATTTAGAAGCAGATATTTCCCTGTGCTTACTGCTGTTTCTTCCATATGCCGGTAATGGGCTGATAACACCTGTTTTGGGACTCTGCAGAGATAGTGTTTGCAGACTGCTGAATCCACACACGGGTTTAACTCTGGAAATTGAGTGCACACATTGACAACCGTTCTGTTAGATAGCTGCGTTTTGGATTTAGAAGCAGATATTTCCCTGCGCTTACTGCTGTTTCTTCCATAAGCCGGTAACGGGTTGAAAACACCTGTTTTGGAACCTGCAGAGAAAGTGTTTGCAGTCTGCTGAATCCACACACGGGTTTAACTCTGGAAGTTGAGTGCACACATTGAAAACCGTTCTGTTAGTTAGCTGCGTTTTGGATTTAGAAGCAGATGTTTCCCTGTGCTTACTGCTGTTTCTTCCATATGCCGGTAATGGGCTGAAAACGCCTGTTTTGGGACTCTGCAGAGAAAGTGTTTGCAGACTGCTGAATCCACACCCGGGTTTAACTCTGGAAGTTGAGTGCACACATTGACAACCGTTCTGTTAGATAGCTGCGTTTTGGATTTAGAAGCAGATATTTCCCTGTGCTTACTGCTGTTTCTTCCATATGCCGGTAATGGGCTGAAAACGCCTGTTTTGGGACTCTGCAGAGAAAGTGTTGCAGACTGCTGAATCCACACACGGGTTTAACTCTGGAAGTTGAGTGCACACTTTGACAACCGTTCTGTTATATAGCTGCGTTTTGGATTTAGAAGCAGATATTTCCCTGTGCTTTCTGCTGTTTCTTCCATATGCCGGTAATGGGCTGAAAACGCCTGTTTTCGGACTCTGCAGAGAAACTGTTTGAACACTGCTGAATCCACACACGGGTTTAACTCTGGAAGTTGAGTGCACACATTGAGAACCGTTGTATTAGATAGCTGCATTTTCGATTTAGAAGCTGATATTTCCCTGTGCTTACTGCTGTTTCTTCCATATGCCGGTAATGGGCTGAAAACGCCTGTTTTGGGACTCTGCACAGAAAGTGTTTGCAGACTGCTGAATCCACACACGGGTTTAACTCTGGAAGTTGAGTGCACACATTGACAACCGTTCTGTTAGATAGCTGCGTTTTGGATTTAGAAGCAGATATTTCCCTGTGCTTACTGCTGTTTCTTCCATATGCCGGAAATGGGCTAAAAACGCCTGTTGGGACTCTGCAGAGAAAGTGTTTGCAGACTGCTGAATCCACCTACGGGTTTTACTCTGGAAGTTGAGTGCACACATTGACAACCGTTCTGTTAGATAGCTGCGTTTTGGATTTAGAAGCAGATATTTCCCTGTGCTTACTGCTGTTTCTTCCATATGCCGGTAATGGGCTGAAAACGCCTGTTTTGGGACTCTGCAGAGAAAGTGTTTGCAGACTGCTGAATCCACACACGGGTTTAACTCTGGAAGTTGAGTGCACACATTGACAACTGTTCTGTTAGATAGCTGTGTTTTGGATTTAGAAGCAGATATTTCCCTGTGCTTACTGCTGTTTCTTCCATATGCCGGTAATGGGCTGAAAACGCCTGTTGTGGGACTCTGCACAGAAAGTGTTTGCAGACTGTTGAATCCACACACGGGTTTAACTCTGGAAGTTGAGTGCACACATTGACAACCGTTCTGTTAGATAGCTGCGTTTTGGAGTTAGAAGCAGATATTTCCCTGTGCTTACTGCTGTTTCTTCCATATGCCGGTAATGGGCTGAAAACGCCTGTTTTGGGACTCTGCAGAGAAAGTGTTGCAGACTGCTGAATCCACACACGGGTTTAACTCTGGAAGTTGAGTGCACACATTGACAACCGTTCTGTTAGATAGCTGCGTTTTGTATTTAGAAGCAGATATTTCCCTGTGCTTACGGCTGTTTCTTCCATATGCCGGTAATGGGCTGAAAACGCCTGTTTTGGTTCTCTGCAGAGAAAGTGTTAGCAGACTGCTGAATCCACACACGGGTTTAACTCTGGAAGTTGAGTGCACACATTGACAACCGTTCTGTTAGATAGCTGCGTTTTGGATTTAGAAGCAGATATTTCCCTGTGCTTACTGCTGTTTCTTCCATATGCCGGTAATGGGATGAAAACGCCTGTTTTGGGACTCTGCAGAGAAAGTGTTGCAGACTGCTGAATCCACACACGGGTTTAACTCTGGAAGTTGAGCACACACATTGACAACCGTTCTGTTAGATAGCTGCGTTTTGGATTTAGAATCAGATATTTCCCTGTGCTTACGGCTGTTTCTTCCATATGCCGGTAATGGGCTGAAAACGCCTGTTTTGGGACTCTGCACAGAACGTGATTGCAGACTGCTGAATCCACACACGGGTTTAACTCTGGAAGTTGAGTGCACACATTGACAACCGTTCTGTTAGATAGCTGCCTTTTGGATTTATAAGCAGATATTTCCCTGTGCTTACTGCTGTTTCTTCCATATGCCGGTAATGGGCTGAAAACGCCTGTTTTGGGACTCTGCAGAGAAAGTGTTTGCAGACTGCTGAATCCACACACGGGTTTAACTCTGGAAGTTGAGTGCACACATTGACAACCGTTCTGTTAGATAGCTGCGTTTTGGATTTAGAAGCAGATAATTCCCTGTGCTTACTGCTGTTTCTTCCATATGCCGGTAATGGACTGAAAACGCCTGTTTTGGGACTCTGCAGAGAAAGTGTTGCAGACTGCTGAATCCACACACGGGTTTAACTCTGGAAGTTGAGTGCACACATTGACAACCGTTCTGTTAGATAGCTGCGTTTTGGATTTAGAAGCAGATATTTCCCTGTGCTTACTGCTGTTTCTTCCATATGCCGGTAATGGGCTGAAAACGCCTGTTTTGGGACTCTGCAGAGAAAGTGTTTGCAGACTGCTGAATCCACACACGGGTTTAACTCTGGAAATTGAGTGCACACATTGACAACCGTTCTGTTAGATAGCTGCGTTTTGGATTTAGAATCAGATATTTCCCTGTGCTTACGGCTGTTTCTTCCATATGCCGGTAATGGGCTGAAAATGCCTGTTTTGGGACTCTGCAGAGAAAGTGTTTGCAGACTGCTGAATCCACACACCGGTTTAACTCTGGAAGTTGAGTGCACACATTGACAACCGTTCTGTTAGATAGCTGCGTTTTGGATTTAGAAGCAGATATTTCCCTGTGCTTACTGCTGTTTCTTCCATATGCCGGTAATGGGCTGAAAACGCCTGTTTTGGTACTCTGCACAGAAAGTGTTTGCAGACGGCTGAATCCACACACAGGTTTAACTCTGGATCTTGAGTGCACACATTGACAACCGTTCTGTTAGATAGCTGCGTTTTGGATTTAGAAGCAGATATTTCCCTGTGCTTACTGCTGTTTCTTCCATATGCCGGTAATGGGCTGAAAACGCCTGTTTTGGGACTCTGCAGAGAAAATGTTTGCAGACTGCTGAATCCACACACGGGTTTAACTCTGGAAGTTGAGTGCACACATTGACAACCGTTCTGTTAGATAGCTGCGTTTTGCAGTTAGAAGCAGATATTTACCAGTGCTTACTGCTGTTTCTTCCATATGCCGGTAACGGGCTGAAAACTCCTGTTTTGGGACTCTGCAGAGAAAGTGTTTGCATACTGCTGAATCCACACACGGGTTTAACTCTGGAAATTGAGTGCACACATTGACAACCGTTCTGTTAGATAGCTGCGTTTTGGATTTAGAAGCAGATATTTCCCTGTGCTTGCTGCTGTTTCTTCCATATGCCGGTAATGGGCTGAGAACACCTGTTTTGGGACTCTGCAGAGAAAGTGTTTGCAGACTGCTGAATCCACACACAGGTTTAACTCTGGAAGTTGAGTGCACACATTGACAACCGTTCTGTTAGATAGCTGCGTTTTGGATTTAGAAGCAGATATTTCCCTGTGCTTACTGCTGTTTCTTCCATAAGCCGGTAACGGGCTGAAAACACCTGTTTTGGGACTCTGCAGAGAAAGTGTTTGCAGACTGCTGAATCCACACACGGGTTTAACTCTGGAAGTTGAGTGCACACATTGAAAACCGTTCTGTTAGATAGCTGCGTTTTGTATTTAGAATCAGATATTTCCCTGTGCTTACGGCTGTTTCTTCCATATGCCGGTAATGGGCTGAAAACGCCTGTTTTGGGACTCTGCACAGAACGTGATTGCAGACTGCTGAATCCACACACGGGTTTTACTCTGGAAGTTGAGTGCACACATTGACAACCGTTCTGTTAGATAGCTGCGTTTTGGATTTAGAAGCAGATATTTCCCTGTGCTTACTGCTGTTTCTTCCATATGCCGGTAATGGACTGAAAACGCCTGTTTTGGGACTCTGCAGAGAAAGTGTTTGCAGACTGCTGAATCCACACACGGGTTTAACTCTGGAAGTTGAGCGCACACATTGACAACCGTTCTGTTAGATAGCTGCGTTTTGGATTTAGAATCAGATATTTCCCTGTGCTTACGGCTGTTTCTTCCATATGCCGGTAATGGGCTGAAAACGCCTGTTTTGGGACTCTCCACAGAACGTGATTGCAGACTGCTGAATCCACACACGGGTTTAACTCTGGAAGTTGAGTGCACACATTGACAACCGTTCTGTTAGATAGCTGCATTTTGGATTTAGAAGCAGATATTTCCCTGTGCTTACTGCTGTTTCTTCCATATGCCGGTAATGGGCTGAAAACGCCTGTTTTGGTACTCTGCAGAGAAAGTGTTTGCAGACTGCTGAATCCACACACGGGTTTAACTCTGGAAGTTGAGTGCACACATTGACAACCGTTCTGTTAGATAGCTGCGTTTTGGATTTAGAAGCAGATAATTCCCTGTGCTTACTGCTGTTTCTTCCATATGCCGGTAATGGACTGAAAACGCCTGTTTTGGGACTCTGCAGAGAAAGTGTTGCAGACTGCTGAATCCACACACGGGTTTAACTCTGGAAGTTGAGTGCACACATTGACAACCGTTCTGTTAGATAGCTGCGTTTTGGATTTAGAAGCTGATATTTCCCTGTGCTTACTGCTGTTTCTTCCATATGCCGGTAATGGGCTGAAAACGCCTGTTTTGGGACTCTGCAGAGAAAGTGTTTGCAGACTGCTGAATCCACACACGGGTTTAACTCTGGAAGTTGAGTGCACACATTGACAACCGTTCTGTTAGATAGCTGCGTTTTGGATTTAGAATCAGATATTTCCCTGTGCTTACGGCTGTTTCTTCCATATGCCGGTAATGGGCTGAAAATGCCTGTTTTGGGACTCTGCAGAGAAAGTGTTTGCAGACTGCTGAATCCACACACCGGTTTAACTCTGGAAGTTGAGTGCACACATTGACAACCGTTCTGTTAGATAGCTGCGTTTTGGATTTAGAAGCAGATATTTCCCTGTGCTTACTGCTGTTTCTTCCATATGCCGGTAATGGGCTGAAAACGCCTGTTTTGGGACTCTGCACAGAAAGTGTTTGCAGACTGCTGAATCCACACACGGGTTTAACTCTGGATCTTGAGTGCACACATTGACAAGCGTTCTGTTAGATAGCTGCGTTTTGGATTTAGAAGCAGATATTTCCCTGGGCTTACTGCTGTTTCTTCCATATGCCGGTAAAGGGCTGAAAACGCCTGTTTTGGTTCTCTGCAGAGAAAGTGTTTGCAGACTGCTGAATCCACACACGGGTTTAACTCTGGAAGTTGAGTGCACACATTGACAACCGTTCTGTTAGATAGCTGCGTTTTGGATTTAGAAGCAGATATTTCCCTGTACTTACTGCTGTTTCTTCCATATGCCGGTAATGGGCTGAAAACGCCTGTTTTGGTTCTCTGCAGAGAAAGTGTTGTAGACTGCTGAATCCACACACGGGTTTAACTCTGGAAGTTGAGTGCACACATTCACAACCGTTCTGTTAGATAGCTGCGTTTTGGATTTAGAATCAGATATTTCCCTGTGCTTACGGCTGTTTCTTCCATATGCCGGTAATGAGCTGAAAACGCCTGTTTTGGGACTCTGCAGAGAAAGTGATTGCAGACTGCTGAATCCACACACGGGTTGAACTCTGGAAATTGAGTGCACACATTGACAACCGTTCTGTTAGATAGCTGCGTTTTGGATTTAGAAGCAGATATTTCCCTGTGCTTACTGCTGTTTCTTCCATATGCCGGTAATGGGCTGATAACACCTGTTTTGGGACTCTGCAGAGATAGTGTTTGCAGACTGCTGAATCCACACACGGGTTTAACTCTGGAAATTGAGTGCACACATTGACAACCGTTCTGTTAGATAGCTGCGTTTTGGATTTAGAAGCAGATATTTCCCTGTGCTTACTGCTGTTTCTTCCATAAGCCGGTAACGGGCTGAAAACACCTGTTTTGGAACTCTGCAGAGAAAGTGTTTGCAGTCTGCTGAATCCACACACGGGTTTAACTCTGGAAGTTGAGTGCACACATTGAAAACCGTTCTATTAGTTAGCTGCGTTTTGGATTTAGAAGCAGATATTTCCCTGTGCTTACTGCTGTTTCTTCCATATGCCGGTAATGGGCTGAAAACGCCTGTTTTGGGACTCTGCAGAGAAAGTGTTGCAGACTGCTGAATCCACACACGGGTTTAACTCTGGAAGTTGAGTGCACACATTGACAACCGTTCTGTTAGATAGCTGCGTTTTGGATTTAGAAGCAGATATTTCCCTGTGCTTACTGCTGTTTCTTCCATATACCGGTAATGGGCTGAAAACGCCTGTTTTGGTTCTCTGCAGAGAAAATGTTTGCAGACTGCTGAATCCACACACGGGTTTAACTCTGGAAGTTGAGTGCACACATTGACAACCGTTCTGTTAGATAGCTGCGTTTTGGATTTAGAAGCAGATATTTCCCTGTGCTTACGGCTGTTTCTTCCATATGCCGGTAATGGGCTGAAAACGCCTGTTTTGGGACTCTGCAGAGAAAGTGTTTGCAGACTGCTGAATCCACACACGGGTTTAACTCTGGAAGTTGAGTGCACACATTGACAACCGTTCTGTTAGATAGCTGCGTTTTGTATTTAGAAGCAGATATTTCCCTGTGCTTACGGCTGTTTCTTCCATATGCCGGTAATGGGCTGAAAACGCCTGTTTTGGTTCTCTGCAGAGAAAGTGTTAGCAGACTGCTGAATCCACACACGGGTTTAACTCTGGAAGTTGAGTGCACACATTGACAACCGTTCTGTTAGATAGCTGCGTTTTGGATTTAGAAGCAGATATTTCCCTGTGCTTACTGCTGTTTCTTCCATATGCCGGTAATGGGCTGAAAACGCCTGTTTTGGGACTCTGCACAGAAAGTGTTTGCAGACTGCTGAATCCACACACGGGTTTAACTCTGGAAGTTGAGTGCACACATTGACAACCGTTCTGTTAGATAGCTGCGTTTTGGATTTAGAAGCAGATATTTCCCTGTGCTTACGACTGTTTCTTCCATATGCCGGTAATGGGCTGAAAATGCCTGTTTTGGGACTCTGCAGAGAAAGTGTTTGCAGACTGCTGAATCCACACACCGGTTTAACTCTGGAAGTTGAGTGCACACATTGACAACCGTTCTGTTAGATAGCTGCGTTTTGGATTTAGAAGCAGATATTTCCCTGTGCTTACTGCTGTTTCTTCCATATGCCGGTAATGGGCTGAAAACGCCTGTTTTGGGACTCTGCACAGAAAGTGTTTGCAGACTGCTGAATCCACACACGGGTTTAACTCTGGATCTTGAGTGCACACATTGACAACCGTTCTGTTAGATAGCTGCGTTTTGGATTTAGAAGCAGATATTTCCCTGTGCTTACTGCTGTTTCTTCCATATGCCGGTAATGGGCTGAAAACGCCTGTTTTGGGACTCTGCAGAGAAAGTGTTTGCAGACTGCTGAATCCACACACAGGTTTAACTCTGGAAGTTGAGTGCACACATTGACAACCTTTCTGTTAGATAGCTGCGTTTTGGATTTAGAAGCAGATATTTCCCTGTGCTTACTGCTGTTTCTTCCATATGCCGGTAATGGGCTGAAAACGCCTGTTTTGGTTCTCTGCAGAGAAAGTGTTTGCAGACTGCTGAATCCACACACGGGTTTAACTCTGGAAGTTGAGTGCACACATTGACAACCGTTCTGTTAGATAGCTGCGTTTTGGATTTAGAAGCAGATATTTCCCTGTACTTACTGCTGTTTCTTCCATATGCCGGTAATGGGCTGAAAACGCCTGTTTTGGTTCTCTGCAGAGAAAGTGTTGTAGACTGCTGAATCCACACACGGGTTTAACTCTGGAAGTTGAGTGCACACATTCACAACCGTTCTGTTAGATAGCTGCGTTTTGGATTTAGAATCAGATATTTCCCTGTGCTTACGGCTGTTTCTTCCATATGCCGGTAATGAGCTGAAAACGCCTGTTTTGGGACTCTGCACAGAAAGTGATTGCAGACTGCTGAATCCACACACGGGTTTAACTCTGGAAATTGAGTGCACACATTGACAACCGTTCTGTTAGATAGCTGCGTTTTGGATTTAGAAGCAGATATTTCCCTGTGCTTACTGCTGTTTCTTCCATATGCCGGTAATGGGCTGATAACACCTGTTTTGGGACTCTGCAGAGATAGTGTTTGCAGACTGCTGAATCCACACACGGGTTTAACTCTGGAAATTGAGTGCACACATTGACAACCGTTCTGTTAGATAGCTGCGTTTTGGATTTAGAAGCAGATATTTCCCTGCGCTTACTGCTGTTTCTTCCATAAGCCGGTAACGGGTTGAAAACACCTGTTTTGGAACCTGCAGAGAAAGTGTTTGCAGTCTGCTGAATCCACACACGGGTTTAACTCTGGAAGTTGAGTGCACACATTGAAAACCGTTCTGTTAGTTAGCTGCGTTTTGGATTTAGAAGCAGATGTTTCCCTGTGCTTACTGCTGTTTCTTCCATATGCTGGTAATGGGCTGAAAACGCCTGTTTTGGGACTCTGCAGAGAAAGTGTTTGCAGACTGCTGAATCCACACACGGGTTTAACTCTGGAAGTTGAGTGCACACATTGACAACCGTTCTGTTAGATAGCTGCGTTTTGGATTTAGAAGCAGATATTTCCCTGCGCTTACTGCTGTTTCTTCCATAAGCCGGTAACGGGCTGAAAACACCTGTTTTGGGACTCTGCAGAGAAAGTGTTTGCAGTCTGCTGAATCTACACACGGGTTTAACTCTGGAAGTTGAGTGCACACATTGAAAACCGTTCTGTTAGTTAGCTGCGTTTTGGATTTAGAAGCAGATGTTTCCCTGTGCTTACTGCTGTTTCTTCCATATGCCGGTAATGGGCTGAAAATGCCTGTTTTGGGACTCTGCAGAGAAAGTGTTTGCAGACTGCTGAATCCACACCCGGGTTTAACTCTGGAAGTTGAGTGCACACATTGACAACCGTTCTGTTAGATAGCTGCGTTTTGGATTTAGAAGCAGATATTTCCCTGTGCTTACTGCTGTTTCTTCCATATGCCGGTAATGGGCTGAAAACGCCTGTTTTGGGACTCTGCAGAGAAAGTGTTGCAGACTGCTGAATCCACACACGGGTTTAACTCTGGAAGTGGAGTGCACACTTTGACAACCGTTCTGTTATATAGCTGCGTTTTGGATTTAGAAGCAGATATTTCCCTGTGCTTTCTGCTGTTTCTTCCATATGCCGGTAATGGGCTGAAAACGCCTGTTTTCGGACTCTGCAGAGAAACTGTTTGAACACTGCTGAATCCACACACGGGTTTAACTCTGGAAGTTGAGTGCACACATTGAGAACCGTTGTATTAGATAGCTGCATTTTCGATTTAGAAGCTGATATTTCCCTGTGCTTACTGCTGTTTCTTCCATATGCCGGTAATGGGCTGAAAACGCCTGTTTTGGGACTCTGCACAGAAAGTGTTTGCAGACTGCTGAATCCACACACGGGTTTAACTCTGGAAGTTGAGTGCACACATTGACAACCGTTCTGTTAGATAGCTGCGTTTTGGATTTAGAAGCAGATATTTCCCTGTGCTTACTGCTGTTTCTTCCATATGCCGGAAATGGGCTAAAAACGCCTGTTGGGACTCTGCAGAGAAAGTGTTTGCAGACTGCTGAATCCACCTACGGGTTTTACTCTGGAAGTTGAGTGCACACATTGACAACCGTTCTGTTAGATAGCTGCGTTTTGGATTTAGAAGCAGATATTTCCCTGTGCTTACTGCTGTTTCTTCCATATGCCGGTAATGGGCTGAAAACGCCTGTTTTGGGACTCTGCAGAGAAAGTGTTTGCAGACTGCTGAATCCACACACGGGTTTAACTCTGGAAGTTGAGTGCACACATTGACAACTGTTCTGTTAGATAGCTGCGTTTTGGATTTAGAAGCAGATATTTCCCTGTGCTTACTGCTGTTTCTTCCATATGCCGGTAATGGGCTGAAAACGCCTGTTTTGGGACTCTGCAGAGAAAGTGTTTGCAGACTGTTGAATCCACACACGGGTTTAACTCTGGAAGTTGAGTGCACACATTGACAACCGTTCTGTTAGATAGCTGCGTTTTGGAGTTAGAAGCAGATATTTCCCTGTGCTTACTGCTGTTTCTTCCATATGCCGGTAATGGGCTGAAAACGCCTGTTTTGGGACTCTGCAGAGAAAGTGTTGCAGACTGCTGAATCCACACACGGGTTTAACTCTGGAAGTTGAGTGCACACATTGACAACCGTTCTGTTAGATAGCTGCGTTTTGGATTTAGAAGCAGATATTTCCCTGTGCTTACTGCTGTTTCTTCCATATACCGGTAATGGGCTGAAAACGCCTGTTTTGGTTCTCTGCAGAGAAAATGTTTGCAGACTGCTGAATCCACACACGGGTTTAACTCTGGAAGTTGAGTGCACACATTGACAACCGTTCTGTTAGATAGCTGCGTTTTGGATTTAGAAGCAGATATTTCCCTGTGCTTACGGCTGTTTCTTCCATATGCCGGTAATGGGCTGAAAACGCCTGTTTTGGGACTCTGCAGAGAAAGTGTTTGCAGACTGCTGAATCCACACACTGCTTTAACTCTGGAAGTTGAGTGCACACATTGACAACCGTTCTGTTAGATAGCTGCGTTTTGTATTTAGAAGCAGATATTTCCCTGTGCTTACGGCTGTTTCTTCCATATGCCGGTAATGGGCTGAAAACGCCTGTTTTGGTTCTCTGCAGAGAAAGTGTTAGCAGACTGCTGAATCCACACACGGGTTTAACTCTGGAAGTTGAGTGCACACATTGACAACCGTTCTGTTAGATAGCTGCGTTTTGGATTTAGAAGCAGATATTTCCCTGTGCTTACTGCTGTTTCTTCCATATGCCGGTAATGGGATGAAAACGCCTGTTTTGGGACTCTGCAGAGAAAGTGTTGCAGACTGCTGAATCCACACACGGGTTTAACTCTGGAAGTTGAGCACACACATTGACAACCGTTCTGTTAGATAGCTGCGTTTTGGATTTAGAATCAGATATTTCCCTGTGCTTACGGCTGTTTCTTCCATATGCCGGTAATGGGCTGAAAACGCCTGTTTTGGGACTCTGCACAGAACGTGATTGCAGACTGCTGAATCCACACACGGGTTTAACTCTGGAAGTTGAGTGCACACATTGACAACCGTTCTGTTAGATAGCTGCCTTTTTGATTTATAAGCAGATATTTCCCTGTGCTTACTGCTGTTTCTTCCATATGCCGGTAATGGGCTGAAAACGCCTGTTTTGGTTCTCTGCAGAGAAAGTGTTAGCAGACTGCTGAATCCACACACGGGTTTTACTCTGGAAGTTGAGTGCACACATTGACAACCGTTCTGTTAGATAGCTGCGTTTTGGATTTAGAAGCAGATATTTCCCTGTGCTTACTGCTGTTTCTTCCATATGCCGGTAATGGGCTGAAAACGCCTGTTTTGGGACTCTGCAGAGAAAGTGTTTGCAGACTGCTGAATCCACACACGGGTTTAACTCTGGAAGTTGAGTGCACACATTGACAACCGTTCTGTTAGATAGCTGCGTTTTGGATTTAGAAGCAGATATTTCCCTGTGCTTACGACTGTTTCTTCCATATGCCGGTAATGGGCTGAAAATGCCTGTTTTGGGACTCTGCAGAGAAAGTGTTTGCAGACTGCTGAATCCACACACGGGTTTAACTCTGGAAGTTGAGTGCACACATTGACAACCGTTCTGTTAGATAGCTGCGTTTTGGATTTAGAAGCAGATATTTCCCTGTGCTTACTGCTGTTTCTTCCATATGCCGGTAATGGGCTGAAAACGCCTGTTTTGGGACTCTGAACAGAAAGTGTTTGCAGACTGCTGAATCCACACACGGGTTTAACTCTGGATCTTGAGTGCACACATTGACAACCGTTCTGTTAGATAGCTGCGTTTTGGATTTAGAAGCAGATATTTCCCTGTGCTTACTGCTGTTTCTTCCATATGCCGGTAATGGGCTGAAAACGCCTGTTTTGGGACTCTGCAGAGAAAGTGTTTGCAGACTGCTGAATCCACACACAGGTTTAACTCTGGAAGTTGAGTGCACACATTGACAACCTTTCTGTTAGATAGCTGCGTTTTGGATTTAGAAGCAGATATTTCCCTGTGCTTACTGCTGTTTCTTCCATATGCCGGTAATGGGCTGAAAACGCCTGTTTTGGTTCTCTGCAGAGAAAGTGTTTGCAGACTGCTGAATCCACACACGGGTTTAACTCTGGAAGTTGAGTGCACACATTGACAACCGTTCTGTTAGATAGCTGCGTTTTGGATTTAGAAGCAGATATTTCCCTGTACTTACTGCTGTTTCTTCCATATGCCGGTAATGGGCTGAAAACGCCTGTTTTGGTTCTCTGCAGAGAAAGTGTTGTAGACTGCTGAATCCACACACGGGTTTAACTCTGGAAGTTGAGTGCACACATTCACAACCGTTCTGTTAGATAGCTGCGTTTTGGATTTAGAATCAGATATTTCCCTGTGCTTACGGCTGTTTCTTCCATATGCCGGTAATGAGCTGAAAACGCCTGTTTTGGGACTCTGCACAGAAAGTGATTGCAGACTGCTGAATCCACACACGGGTTTAACTCTGGAAATTGAGTGCACACATTGACAACCGTTCTGTTAGATAGCTGCGTTTTGGATTTAGAAGCAGATATTTCCCTGTGCTTACTGCTGTTTCTTCCATATGCCGGTAATGGGCTGATAACACCTGTTTTGGGACTCTGCAGAGATAGTGTTTGCAGACTGCTGAATCCACACACGGGTTTAACTCTGGAAATTGAGTGCACACATTGACAACCGTTCTGTTAGATAGCTGCGTTTTGGATTTAGAAGCAGATATTTCCCTGCGCTTACTGCTGTTTCTTCCATAAGCCGGTAACGGGTTGAAAACACGTTTTGGAACCTGCAGAGAAAGTGTTTGCAGTCTGCTGAATCCACACACGGGTTTAACTCTGGAAGTTGAGTGCACACATTGAAAACCGTTCTGTTAGTTAGCTGCGTTTTGGATTTAGAAGCAGATGTTTCCCTGTGCTTACTGCTGTTTCTTCCATATGCTGGTAATGGGCTGAAAACGCCTGTTTTGGGACTCTGCAGAGAAAGTGTTTGCAGACTGCTGAATCCACACACGGGTTTAACTCTGGAAGTTGAGTGCACACATTGACAACCGTTCTGTTAGATAGCTGCGTTTTGGATTTAGAAGCAGATATTTCCCTGCGCTTACTGCTGTTTCTTCCATAAGCCGGTAACGGGCTGAAAACACCTGTTTTGGGACTCTGCAGAGAAAGTGTTTGCAGTCTGCTGAATCTACACACGGGTTTAACTCTGGAAGTTGAGTGCACACATTGAAAACCGTTCTGTTAGTTAGCTGCGTTTTGGATTTAGAAGCAGATGTTTCCCTGTGCTTACTGCTGTTTCTTCCATATGCCGGTAATGGGCTGAAAACGCCTGTTTTGGGACTCTGCAGAGAAAGTGTTTGCAGACTGCTGAATCCACACCCGGGTTTAACTCTGGAAGTTGAGTGCACACATTGACAACCGTTCTGTTAGATAGCTGCGTTTTGGATTTAGAAGCAGATATTTCCCTGTGCTTACTGCTGTTTCTTCCATATGCCGGTAATGGGCTGAAAACGCCTGTTTTGGGACTCTGCAGAGAAAGTGTTGCAGACTGCTGAATCCACACACGGGTTTAACTCTGGAAGTTGAGTGCACACTTTGACAACCGTTCTGTTATATAGCTGCGTTTTGGATTTAGAAGCAGATATTTCCCTGTGCTTTCTGCTGTTTCTTCCATATGCCGGTAATGGGCTGAAAACGCCTGTTTTCGGACTCTGCAGAGAAACTGTTTGAACACTGCTGAATCCACACACGGGTTTAACTCTGGAAGTTGAGTGCACACATTGAGAACCGTTGTATTAGATAGCTGCATTTTCGATTTAGAAGCTGATATTTCCCTGTGCTTACTGCTGTTTCTTCCATATGCCGGTAATGGGCTGAAAACGCCTGTTTTGGGACTCTGCACAGAAAGTGTTTGCAGACTGCTGAATCCACACACGGGTTTAACTCTGGAAGTTGAGTGCACACATTGACAACCGTTCTGTTAGATAGCTGCGTTTTGGATTTAGAAGCAGATATTTCCCTGTGCTTACTGCTGTTTCTTCCATATGCCGGAAATGGGCTAAAAACGCCTGTTGGGACTCTGCAGAGAAAGTGTTTGCAGACTGCTGAATCCACCTACGGGTTTTACTCTGGAAGTTGAGTGCACACATTGACAACCGTTCTGTTAGATAGCTGCGTTTTGGATTTAGAAGCAGATATTTCCCTGTGCTTACTGCTGTTTCTTCCATATGCCGGTAATGGGCTGAAAACGCCTGTTTTGGGACTCTGCAGAGAAAGTGTTTGCAGACTGCTGAATCCACACACGGGTTTAACTCTGGAAGTTGAGTGCACACATTGACAACTGTTCTGTTAGATAGCTGCGTTTTGGATTTAGAAGCAGATATTTCCCTGTGCTTACTGCTGTTTCTTCCATATGCCGGTAATGGGCTGAAAACGCCTGTTTTGGGACTCTGCACAGAAAGTGTTTGCAGACTGTTGAATCCACACACGGGTTTAACTCTGGAAGCTGAGTGCACACATTGACAACCGTTCTGTTAGATAGCTGCGTTTTGGAGTTAGAAGCAGATATTTCCCTGTGCTTACTGCTGTTTCTTCCATATGCCGGTAATGGGCTGAAAACGCCTGTTTTGGGACTCTGCAGAGAAAGTGTTGCAGACTGCTGAATCCACACACGGGTTTAACTCTGGAAGTTGAGTGCACACATTGACAACCGTTCTGTTAGATAGCTGCGTTTTGGATTTAGAAGCAGATATTTCCCTGTGCTTACTGCTGTTTCTTCCATATACCGGTAATGGGCTGAAAACGCCTGTTTTGGTTCTCTGCAGAGAAAATGTTTGCAGACTGCTGAATCCACACACGGGTTTAACTCTGGAAGTTGAGTGCACACATTGACAACCGTTCTGTTAGATAGCTGCGTTTTGGATTTAGAAGCAGATATTTCCCTGTGCTTACGGCTGTTTCTTCCATATGCCGGTAATGGGCTGAAAACGCCTGTTTTGGGACTCTGCAGAGAAAGTGTTTGCAGACTGCTGAATCCACACACTGCTTTAACTCTGGAAGTTGAGTGCACACATTGACAACCGTTCTGTTAGATAGCTGCGTTTTGTATTTAGAAGCAGATATTTCCCTGTGCTTACGGCTGTTTCTTCCATATGCCGGTAATGGGCTGAAAACGCCTGTTTTGGTTCTCTGCAGAGAAAGTGTTAGCAGACTGCTGAATCCACACACGGGTTTAACTCTGGAAGTTGAGTGCACACATTGACAACCGTTCTGTTAGATAGCTGCGTTTTGGATTTAGAAGCAGATATTTCCCTGTGCTTACTGCTGTTTCTTCCATATGCCGGTAATGGGATGAAAACGCCTGTTTTGGGACTCTGCAGAGAAAGTGTTGCAGACTGCTGAATCCACACACGGGTTTAACTCTGGAAGTTGAGCACACACATTGACAACCGTTCTGTTAGATAGCTGCGTTTTGGATTTAGAATCAGATATTTCCCTGTGCTTACGGCTGTTTCTTCCATATGCCGGTAATGGGCTGAAAACGCCTGTTTTGGGACTCTGCACAGAACGTGATTGCAGACTGCTGAATCCACACACGGGTTTAACTCTGGAAGTTGAGTGCACACATTGACAACCGTTCTGTTAGATAGCTGCCTTTTTGATTTATAAGCAGATATTTCCCTGTGCTTACTGCTGTTTCTTCCATATGCCGGTAATGGGCTGAAAACGCCTGTTTTGGGACTCTGCAGAGAAAGTGTTTGCAGACTGCTGAATCCACACACGGGTTTAACTCTGGAAGTTGAGTGCACACATTGACAACCGTTCTGTTAGATAGCTGCGTTTTGGATTTAGAAGCAGATAATTCCCTGTGCTTACTGCTGTTTCTTCCATATGCCGGTAATGGACTGAAAACGCCTGTTTTGGGACTCTGCAGAGAAAGTGTTGCAGACTGCTGAATCCACACACGGGTTTAACTCTGGAAGTTGAGTGCACACATTGACAACCGTTCTGTTAGATAGCTGCGTTTTGGATTTAGAAGCAGATATTTCCCTGTGCTTACTGCTGTTTCTTCCATATGCCGGTAATGGGCTGAAAACGCCTGTTTTGGGACTCTGCAGAGAAAGTGTTTGCAGACTGCTGAATCCACACACGGGTTTAACTCTGGAAATTGAGTGCACACATTGACAACCGTTCTGTTAGATAGCTGCGTTTTGGATTTAGAATCAGATATTTCCCTGTGCTTACGGCTGTTTCTTCCATATGCCGGTAATGGGCTGAAAATGCCTGTTTTGGGACTCTGCAGAGAAAGTGTTTGCAGACTGCTGAATCCACACACCGGTTTAACTCTGGAAGTTGAGTGCACACATTGACAACCGTTCTGTTAGATAGCTGCGTTTTGGATTTAGAAGCAGATATTTCCCTGTGCTTACTGCTGTTTCTTCCATATGCCGGTAATGGGCTGAAAACGCCTGTTTTGGTACTCTGCACAGAAAGTGTTTGCAGACTGCTGAATCCACACACGGGTTTAACTCTGGATCTTGAGTGCACACATTGACAACCGTTCTGTTAGATAGCTGCGTTTTGGATTTAGAAGCAGATATTTCCCTGTGCTTACTGCTGTTTCTTCCATATGCCGGTAATGGGCTGAAAACGCCTGTTTTGGGACTCTGCAGAGAAAGTGTTTGCAGACTGCTGAATCCACACACGGGTTTAACTCTGGAAGTTGAGTGCACACATTGACAACCGTTCTGTTAGATAGCTGCGTTTTGCAGTTAGAAGCAGATATTTACCAGTGCTTACTGCTGTTTCTTCCATATGCCGGTAACGGGCTGAAAACTCCTGTTTTGGGACTCTGCAGAGAAAGTGTTTGCATACTGCTGAATCCACACACGGGTTTAACTCTGGAAATTGAGTGCACACATTGACAACCGTTCTGTTAGATAGCTGCGTTTTGGATTTAGAAGCAGATATTTCCCTGTGCTTGCTGCTGTTTCTTCCATATGCCGGTAATGGGCTGAGAACACCTGTTTTGGGACTCTGCAGAGAAAGTGTTTGCAGACTGCTGAATCCACACACAGGTTTAACTCTGGAAGTTGAGTGCACACATTGACAACCGTTCTGTTAGATAGCTGCGTTTTGGATTTAGAAGCAGATATTTCCCTGTGCTTACTGCTGTTTCTTCCATAAGCCGGTAACGGGCTGAAAACACCTGTTTTGGGACTCTGCAGAGAAAGTGTTTGCAGACTGCTGAATCCACACACGGGTTTAACTCTGGAAGTTGAGTGCACACATTGAAAACCGTTCTGTTAGATAGCTGCGTTTTGGATTTAGAAGCAGATGTTTCCCTGTGCTTACTGCTGTTTCTTCCATATGCCGGTAATGGGCTGAAAACGCCTGTTTTGGGACTCTGCAGAGAAAGTGTTTGCAGACTGCTGTATCCACACCCGGGTTTAACTCTGGAAGTTGAGTGCACACATTGACAACCGTTCTGTTAGATAGCTGCCTTTTGGATTTAGAAGCAGATATTTCCCTGTGCTTACTGCTGTTTCTTCCATATGCCGGTAATGGGCTGAAAACGCCTGTTTTGGGACTCTGCAGAGAAAGTGTTGCAGACTGCTGAATCCACACACGGGTTTAACTCTGGAAGTTGAGTGCACACATTGACAACAGTTCTGTTAGATAGCTGCGTTTTGGATTTAGAAGCAGATATTTCCCTGTGCTTACTGCTGTTTCTTCCATATGCCGGTAATGGGCTGAAAACGCCTGTTTTGGGACTCTGCAGAGAAAGTGTTTGCAGACTGCTGAATCCACACACGGGTTAAACTCTGGAAGATGAGTGCACACATTGACAACCGTTCTGTTAGATAGCTGCGTTTTGGATTTAGAATCAGATATTTCCCTGTGCTTACGGCTGTTTCTTCCATATGCCGGTAATGGGCTGAAAATGGCTGTTTTGGGACTCTGCAGAGAAAGTGTTTGCAGACTGCTGAATCCACACACCGGTTTAACTCTGGAAGTTGAGTGCACACATTGACAACCGTTCTGTTAGATAGCTGCGTTTTGGATTTAGAAGCAGATATTTCCCTGTGCTTACTGCTGCTTCTTCCATATGCCGGTAATGGGCTGAAAACGCCTGTTTTGGGACTCTGCACAGAAAGTGTTTGCAGACTGGTGAATCCACACACGGGTTTAACTCTGGATCTTGAGTGCACACATTGACAACCATTCTGTTAGATAGCTGCGTTTTGGATTTAGAAGCAGATATTTCCCTGTGCTTACTGCTGTTTCTTCCATATGCCGGTAATGGGCTGAAAACGCCTGTTTTGGGACTCTGCAGAGAAAGTGTTTGCAGACTGCTGAATCCACACACAGGTTTAACTCTGGAAGTTGAGTGCACACATTGACAACCGTTCTGTTAGATAGCTGCGTTTTGGATTTAGAAGCAGATATTTCCCTGTGCTTACTGTTGTTTCTTCCATATGCCGGTAATGGGCTGAAAACGCCTGTTTTGGGACTCTGCACAGAAAGTGTTTGCAGACTGCTGAATCCACACACGGTTTTAACTCTGGAACTTGAGTGCACACATTGACAACCGTTCTGTTAGATAGCTGCGTTTTGGATTTAGAAGCAGATATTTCCCTGTGCTTACTGCTGTTTCTTCCATATGCCGGTAATGGGCTGAAAACGCCTGTTTTGGGACTCTGCAGAGAAAGTGTTTGCAGACTGCTGAATCCACACACGGGTTTAACTCTGGAAGTTGAGTGCACACATTGACAACCGTTCTGTTAGATAGCTGCGTTTTGGATTTAGAAGCAGATAATTCCCTGTGCTTACTGCTGTTTCTTCCATATGCCGGTAATGGACTGAAAACGCCTGTTTTGGGACTCTGCAGAGAAAGTGTTGCAGACTGCTGAATCCACACACGGGTTTAACTCTGGAAGTTGAGTGCACACATTGACAACCGTTCTGTTAGATAGCTGCGTTTTGGATTTAGAAGCAGATATTTCCCTGTGCTTACTGCTGTTTCTTCCATATGCCGGTAATGGGCTGAAAACGCCTGTTTTGGGACTCTGCAGAGAAAGTGTTTGCAGACTGCTGAATCCACACACGGGTTTAACTCTGGAAGTTGAGTGCACACATTGACAACCGTTCTGTTAGATAGCTGCGTTTTGGATTTAGAATCAGATATTTCCCTGTGCTTACGGCTGTTTCTTCCATATGCCGGTAATGGGCTGAAAATGCCTGTTTTGGGACTCTGCAGAGAAAGTGTTTGCAGACTGCTGAATCCACACACCGGTTTAACTCTGGATCTTGAGTGCACACATTGACAACCGTTCTGTTAGATAGCTGCGTTTGGATTTAGAAGCAGATATTTCCCTGAGCTTACTGCTGTTTCTTCCATATGCCGGTAATGGGCTGAAAACGCCTGTTTTGGGACTCTGCAGAGAAAGTGTTTGCAGACTGCTGAATCCACACACAGGTTTAACTCTGGAAGTTGAGTGCACACATTGACAACCGTTCTGTTAGATAGCTGCGTTTTGGATTTAGAAGCAGATATTTTCCTGTGCTTACTGTTGTTTCTTCCATATGCCGGTAATGGGCTGAAAACGCCTGTTTTGGGACTGTGCACAGAAAGTGTTTGCAGACTGCTGAATCCACACACGGGTTTAACTCTGGAAGTTGAGTGCACACATTGACAACCGTTCTGTTAGATAGCTGCGTTTTGGATTTAGAAGCAGATATTTCCCTGTGCTTACTGCTGTTTCTTCCATATGCCGGTAATGGGCGAAAACGCCTGTTTTGGGACTCTGCAGAGAAAGTGTTTGCAGACTGCTGAATCCACAAACGGGTTTAACTCTGGAAGTTGAGTGCACACATTGACAACCGTTCTGTTAGATAGCTGCGTTTTCGATTTAGAAGCAGATATTTCCCTGTGCTTACTGCTGTTTCTTCCATATGCCGGAAATGGGCTAAAAACGCCTGTTGGGACTCTGCAGAGAAAGTGTTTGCAGACTGCTGAATCCACACACGGGTTTAACTCTGGAAGTTGAGTGCACACATTGACAAGCGTTCTGTTAGATAGCTGCGTCTTGGATTTAGAAGCAGATATTTCCCTGTGCTTACTGCTGTTTCTTCCATATGCCGGTAATGGGCTGAAAACGCCTGTTTTGGGACTCTGCAGAGAAAGTGTTTGCAGACTGCTGAATCCACACACGGGTTTAACTCTGGAAGTTGAGTGCACACATTGACAACCGTTCTGTTAGATAGCTGCGTTTTGGATTTAGAAGCAGATATTTCCCTGTGCTTACTGCTGTTTCTTCCATATGCCGGTAATGGGCTGAAAACGCCTGTTTTGGGACTCTGCAGAGAAAGTGTTTGCAGACTGCTGAATCGATACACGGGTTTAACTCTGGAAGTTGAGTGCACACATTGACAACCGTTCTGTTAGATAGCTGCGTTTTGGATTTAGAAGCAGATATTTCCCTGTGCTTACGGCTGTTTCTTCCATATGCCGGTAATGGGCTGAAAATGCCTGTTTTGGGACTCTGCAGAGAAAGTGTTTGCAGACTGCTGAATCCACACACCGGTTTAACTCTGGATCTTGAGTGCACACATTGACAACCGTTCTGTTAGATAGCTGCGTTTTGGATTTAGAAGCAGATATTTCCCTGAGCTTACTGCTGTTTCTTCCATATGCCGGTAATGGGCTGAAAACGCCTGTTTTGGGACTCTGCAGAGAAAGTGTTTGCAGACTGCTGAATCCACACACAGGTTTAACTCTGGAAGTTGAGTGCACACATTGACAACCGTTCTGTTAGATAGCTGCGTTTTGGATTTAGAAGCAGATATTTTCCTGTGCTTACTGTTGTTTCTTCCATATGCCGGTAATGGGCTGAAAACGCCTGTTTTGGGACTGTGCACAGAAAGTGTTTGCAGACTGCTGAATCCACACACGGGTTTAACTCTGGAAGTTGAGTGCACACATTGACAACCGTTCTGTTAGATAGCTGCGTTTTGGATTTAGAAGCAGATATTTCCCTGTGCTTACTGCTGTTTCTTCCATATGCCGGTAATGGGCTGAAAACGCCTGTTTTGGGACTCTGCAGAGAAAGTGTTTGCAGACTGCTGAATCCACAAACGGGTTTAACTCTGGAAGTTGAGTGCACACATTGACAACCGTTCTGTTAGATAGCTGCGTTTTCGATTTAGAAGCAGATATTTCCCTGTGCTTACTGCTGTTTCTTCCATATGCCGGAAATGGGCTAAAAACGCCTGTTGGGACTGTGCAGAGAAAGTGTTTGCAGACTGCTGAATCCACACACGGGTTTAACTCTGGAAGTTGAGTGCACACATTGACAACCGTTCTGTTAGATAGCTGCGTCTTGGATTTAGAAGCAGATATTTCCCTGTGCTTACTGCTGTTTCTTCCATATGCCGGTAATGGGCTGAAAACGCCTGTTTTGGGACTCTGCAGAGAAAGTGTTTGCAGACTGCTGAATCCACACACGGGTTTAACTCTGGAAGTTGAGTGCACACATTGACAACCGTTCTGTTAGATAGCTGCGTTTTGGATTTAGAAGCAGATATTTCCCTGTGCTTACTGTTGTTTCTTCCATATGCCGGTAATGGGCTGAAAACGCCTGTTTTGGGACTCTGCAGAGAAAGTGTTTGCAGACTGCTGAATCGATACACGGGTTTAACTCTGGAAGTTGAGTGCACACATTGACAACCGTTCTGTTAGATAGCTGCGTTTTGGATTTAGAAGCAGATATTTCCCTGTGCTTACTGCTGTTTCTTCCATATGCCGGTAATGGGCTGAAAACGCCTGTTTTGGGACTCTGCAGAGAAAGTGTTGCAGACTGCTGAATCCACACACGGGTTTAACTCTGGAAGTTGAGTGCACACATTGACAACCGTTCTGTTAGATAGCTGCGTTTTGGATTTAGAATCAGATATTTCCCTGTGCTTACGGCTGTTTCTTCCATATGCCGGTAATGAGCTGAAAACGCCTGTTTTGGGACTCTGCACAGAAAGTGATTGCAGACTGCTGAATCCACACACGGGTTTAACTCTGGAAGTTGAGTGCACACATTGACAACCATTCTGTTAGATAGCTGCGTTTTGGATTTAGAATCAGATATTTCCCTGTGCTTACTGCTGTTTCTTCCATATGCCGGTAATGGGCTGAAAACGCCTGTTTTGGGACTTTGCAGAGAAAGTGTTTGCAGACTGCTGAATACACACACTGGTTTAACTCTGGAAGTTGAGTGCACACATTGACAACCGTTCTGTTAGATAGCTGCGTTTTGGATTTAGAAGCAGATATTTCCCTGTGCTAACTGCTGTTTCCTCCATATGCCGGTTATGGGCTGAAAACGCCTGTTTTGGGACTCTGCAGGGAAAGTGTTTGCAGACTGCTGAATCCACACACTGCTTTAACTCTGGAAGTTGAGTGCACACATTGACAACCGTTCTGTTAGATAGCTGCGTTTTGTATTTAGAAGCAGATATTTCCCTGTGCTTACGGCTGTTTCTTCCATATGCCGGTAATGGGCTGAAAACGCCTGTTTTGGTTCTCTGCAGAGAAAGTGTTAGCAGACTGCTGAATCCACACACGGGTTTAACTCTGGAAGTTGAGTGCACACATTGACAACCGTTCTGTTAGATAGCTGCGTTTTGGATTTAGAAGCAGATATTTCCCTGTGCTTACTGCTGTTTCTTCCATATGCCGGTAATGGGATGAAAACGCCTGTTTTGGGACTCTGCAGAGAAAGTGTTGCAGACTGCTGAATCCACACACGGGTTTAACTCTGGAAGTTGAGCACACACATTGACCACCGTTCTGTTAGATAGCTGCGTTTTGAATTTAGAATCAGATATTTCCCTGTGCTTACGGCTGTTTCTTCCATATGCCGGTAATGGGCTGAAAACGCCTGTTTTGGGACTCTGCACAGAACGTGATTGCAGACTGCTGAATCCACACACGGGTTTAACTCTGGAAGTTGAGTGCACACATTGACAACCGTTCTGTTAGATAGCTGCCTTTTGGATTTAGAAGCAGATATTTCCCTGTGCTTACTGCTGTTTCTTCCATATGCCGGTAATGGGCTGAAAACGACTGTTTTGGGACTCTGCACAGAAAGTGTTTGCAGACTGCTGAATCCACACACGGGTTTAACTCTGGAAGTTGAGTGCACACATTGACAACCGTTCTGTTAGATAGCTGCGTTTTGGATTTAGAAGCAGATAATTCCCTGTGCTTACTGCTGTTTCTTCCATATGCCGGTAATGGACTGAAAACGCCTGTTTTGGGACTCTGCAGAGAAAGTGTTGCAGACTGCTGAATCCACACACGGGTTTAACTCTGGAAGTTGAGTGCACACATTGACAACCGTTCTGTTAGATAGCTGCGTTTTGGATTTAGAAGCAGATATTTCCCTGTGCTTACTGCTGTTTCTTCCATATGCCGGTAATGGGCTGAAAACGCCTGTTTTGGGACTCTGCAGAGAAAGTGTTTGCAGACTGCTGAATCCACACACGGGTTTAACTCTGGAAGTTGAGTGCACACATTGACAACCGTTCTGTTAGATAGCTGCGTTTTGGATTTAGAATCAGATATTTCCCTGTGCTTACGGCTGTTTCTTCCATATGCCGGTAATGGGCTGAAAATGCCTGTTTTGGGACTCTGCAGAGAAAGTGTTTGCAGACTGCTGAATCCACACACCGGTTTAACTCTGGAAGTTGAGTGCACACATTGACAACCGTTCTGTTAGATAGCTGCGTTTTGGATTTAGAAGCAGATATTTCCCTGTGCTTACTGCTGTTTCTTCCATATGCTGGTAATGGGCTGAAAACGCCTGTTTTGGGACTCTGCACAGAAAGTGTTTGCAGACTGCTGAATCCACACACGGGTTTAACTCTGGATCTTGAGTGCACACATTGACAACCGTTCTGTTAGATAGCTGCGTTTTGGATTTAGAAGCAGATATTTCCCTGTGCTTACTGCTGTTTCTTCCATATGCCGGTAATGGGCTGAAAACGCCTGTATTGGGACTCTGCAGAGAAAGTGTTTGCAGACTGCTGAATCCACACACGGGTTTAACTCTGGAAGTTGAGTGCACACATTGACAACCGTTCTGTTAGATAGCTGCGTTTTGCAGTTAGAAGCAGATATTTACCAGTGCTTACTGCTGTTTCTTCCATATGCCGGTAACGGGCTGAAAACTCCTGTTTTGGGACTCTGCAGAGAAAGTGTTTGCAGACTGCTGAATCCACACACGGGTTTAACTCTGGAAGTTGAGTGCACACATTGACAACCGTTCTGTTAGATAGCTGCGTTTTGGATTTAGAAGCAGATAATTCCCTGTGCTTACTGCTGTTTCTTCCGTATGCCGGTTATGGGCTGAAAACGCCTGTTTTGGGACTCTGCAGAGAAAGTGTTTGCAGACTGCTGAATCCACATACGGGTTTAACTCTGGAAGTTGAGTGCACACATTGACAACCGTTCTGTTAGATAGCTGCGTTTTGGATTTAGAAGCAGATATTTCCCTGTGCTTACTGCTGTTTCTTCCATATGCCAGTAATGGGCTGAAAACGCCTGTTTTGGGACTCTGCAGAGAAAGTGTTTGCATACTGCTGAATCCACACACGGGTTTAACTCTGGAAATTGAGTGCACACATTGACAACCGTTCTGTTAGATAGCTGCGTTTTGGATTTAGAAGCAGATATTTCCCTGTGCTTGCTGCTGTTTCTTCCATATGCCGGTAATGGGCTGAGAACACCTGTTTTGGGACTCTGCAGAGAAAGTGTTTGCAGACTGCTGAATCCACACACAGGTTTAACTCTGGAAGTTGAGTGCACACATTGACAACCGTTCTGTTAGATAGCTGCGTTTTGGATTTAGAAGCAGATATTTCCCTGTGCTTACTGCTGTTTCTTCCATAAGCCGGTAACGGGCTGAAAACACCTGTTTTGGGACTCTGCAGAGAAAGTGTTTGCAGACTGCTGAATCCACACACGGGTTTAACTCTGGAAGTTGAGTGCACACATTGAAAACCGTTCTGTTAGATAGCTGCGTTTTGGATTTAGAAGCAGATGTTTCCCTGTGCTTACTGCTGTTTCTTCCATATGCCGGTAATGGGCTGAAAACGCCTGTTTTGGGACTCTGCAGAGAAAGTGTTGCAGACTGCTGAATCCACACACGGGTTTAACTCTGGAAGTTGAGTGCACACATTGACAACCGTTCTGTTAGATAGCTGCGTTTTGGATTTAGAATCAGATATTTCCCTGTGCTTACGGCTGTTTCTTCCATATGCCGGTAATGAGCTGAAAACGCCTGTTTTGGGACTCTGCACAGAAAGTGATTGCAGACTGCTGAATCCACACACGGGTTTAACTCTGGAAGTTGAGTGCACACATTGACAACCATTCTGTTAGATAGCTGCGTTTTGGATTTAGAATCAGATATTTCCCTGTGCTTACTGCTGTTTCTTCCATATGCCGGTAATGGGCTGAAAACGCCTGTTTTGGGACTTTGCAGAGAAAGTGTTTGCAGACTGCTGAATACACACACTGGTTTAACTCTGGAAGTTGAGTGCACACATTGACAACCGTTCTGTTAGATAGCTGCGTTTTGGATTTAGAAGCAGATATTTCCCTGTGCTAACTGCTGTTTCTTCCATATGCCGGTTATGGGCTGAAAACGCCTGTTTTGGGACTCTGCAGGGAAAGTGTTTGCAGACTGCTGAATCCACACACTGCTTTAACTCTGGAAGTTGAGTGCACACATTGACAACCGTTCTGTTAGATAGCTGCGTTTTGTATTTAGAAGCAGATATTTCCCTGTGCTTACGGCTGTTTCTTCCATATGCCGGTAATGGGCTGAAAACGCCTGTTTTGGTTCTCTGCAGAGAAAGTGTTAGCAGACTGCTGAATCCACACACGGGTTTAACTCTGGAAGTTGAGTGCACACATTGACAACCGTTCTGTTAGATAGCTGCGTTTTGGATTTAGAAGCAGATATTTCCCTGTGCTTACTGCTGTTTCTTCCATATGCCGGTAATGGGATGAAAACGCCTGTTTTGGGACTCTGCAGAGAAAGTGTTGCAGACTGCTGAATCCACACACGGGTTTAACTCTGGAAGTTGAGCACACACATTGACCACCGTTCTGTTAGATAGCTGCGTTTTGAATTTAGAATCAGATATTTCCCTGTGCTTACGGCTGTTTCTTCCATATGCCGGTAATGGGCTGAAAACGCCTGTTTTGGGACTCTGCACAGAACGTGATTGCAGACTGCTGAATCCACACACGGGTTTAACTCTGGAAGTTGAGTGCACACATTGACAACCGTTCTGTTAGATAGCTGCCTTTTGGATTTAGAAGCAGATATTTCCCTGTGCTTACTGCTGTTTCTTCCATATGCCGGTAATGGGCTGAAAACGACTGTTTTGGGACTCTGCACAGAAAGTGTTTGCAGACTGCTGAATCCACACACGGGTTTAACTCTGGAAGTTGAGTGCACACATTGACAACCGTTCTGTTAGATAGCTGCGTTTTGGATTTAGAAGCAGATAATTCCCTGTGCTTACTGCTGTTTCTTCCATATGCCGGTAATGGACTGAAAACGCCTGTTTTGGGACTCTGCAGAGAAAGTGTTGCAGACTGCTGAATCCACACACGGGTTTAACTCTGGAAGTTGAGTGCACACATTGACAACCGTTCTGTTAGATAGCTGCGTTTTGGATTTAGAAGCAGATATTTCCCTGTGCTTACTGCTGTTTCTTCCATATGCCGGTAATGGGCTGAAAACGCCTGTTTTGGGACTCTGCAGAGAAAGTGTTTGCAGACTGCTGAATCCACACACGGGTTTAACTCTGGAAGTTGAGTGCACACATTGACAACCGTTCTGTTAGATAGCTGCGTTTTGGATTTAGAATCAGATATTTCCCTGTGCTTACGGCTGTTTCTTCCATATGCCGGTAATGGGCTGAAAATGCCTGTTTTGGGACTCTGCAGAGAAAGTGTTTGCAGACTGCTGAATCCACACACCGGTTTAACTCTGGAAGTTGAGTGCACACATTGACAACCGTTCTGTTAGATAGCTGCGTTTTGGATTTAGAAGCAGATATTTCCCTGTGCTTACTGCTGTTTCTTCCATATGCTGGTAATGGGCTGAAAACGCCTGTTTTGGGACTCTGCACAGAAAGTGTTTGCAGACTGCTGAATCCACACACGGGTTTAACTCTGGATCTTGAGTGCACACATTGACAACCGTTCTGTTAGATAGCTGCGTTTTGGATTTAGAAGCAGATATTTCCCTGTGCTTACTGCTGTTTCTTCCATATGCCGGTAATGGGCTGAAAACGCCTGTATTGGGACTCTGCAGAGAAAGTGTTTGCAGACTGCTGAATCCACACACGGGTTTAACTCTGGAAGTTGAGTGCACACATTGACAACCGTTCTGTTAGATAGCTGCGTTTTGCAGTTAGAAGCAGATATTTACCAGTGCTTACTGCTGTTTCTTCCATATGCCGGTAACGGGCTGAAAACTCCTGTTTTGGGACTCTGCAGAGAAAGTGTTTGCAGACTGCTGAATCCACACACGGGTTTAACTCTGGAAGTTGAGTGCACACATTGACAACCGTTCTGTTAGATAGCTGCGTTTTGGATTTAGAAGCAGATAATTCCCTGTGCTTACTGCTGTTTCTTCCGTATGCCGGTAATGGGCTGAAAACGCCTGTTTTGGGACTCTGCAGAGAAAGTGTTTGCAGACTGCTGAATCCACATACGGGTTTAACTCTGGAAGTTGAGTGCACACATTGACAACCGTTCTGTTAGATAGCTGCGTTTTGGATTTAGAAGCAGATATTTCCCTGTGCTTACTGCTGTTTCTTCCATATGCCAGTAATGGGCTGAAAACGCCTGTTTTGGGACTCTGCAGAGAAAGTGTTTGCATACTGCTGAATCCACACACGGGTTTAACTCTGGAAATTGAGTGCACACATTGACAACCGTTCTGTTAGATAGCTGCGTTTTGGATTTAGAAGCAGATATTTCCCTGTGCTTGCTGCTGTTTCTTCCATATGCCGGTAATGGGCTGAGAACACCTGTTTTGGGACTCTGCAGAGAAAGTGTTTGCAGACTGCTGAATCCACACACAGGTTTAACTCTGGAAGTTGAGTGCACACATTGACAACCGTTCTGTTAGATAGCTGCGTTTTGGATTTAGAAGCAGATATTTCCCTGTGCTTACTGCTGTTTCTTCCATAAGCCGGTAACGGGCTGAAAACACCTGTTTTGGGACTCTGCAGAGAAAGTGTTTGCAGACTGCTGAATCCACACACGGGTTTAACTCTGGAAGTTGAGTGCACACATTGAAAACCGTTCTGTTAGATAGCTGCGTTTTGGATTTAGAAGCAGATGTTTCCCTGTGCTTACTGCTGTTTCTTCCATATGCCGGTAATGGGCTGAAAACGCCTGTTTTGGGACTCTGCAGAGAAAGTGTTTGCAGACTGCTGAATCCACACCCGGGTTTAACTCTGGAAGTTGAGTGCACACATTGACAACCGTTCTGTTAGATAGCTGCGTTTTGGATTTAGAAGCAGATATTTCCCTGTGCTTACTGCTGTTTCTTCCATATGCCGGTAATGGGCTGAAAACGCCTGTTTTGGGACTCTGCAGAGAAAGTGTTGCAGACTGCTGAATCCACACACGGGTTTAACTCTGGAAGTTGAGTGCACACATTGACAACCGTTCTGTTAGATAGCTGCGTTTTGGATTTAGAAGCAGATATTTCCCTGTGCTTACTGCTGTTTCTTCCATATGCCGGTAATGGGCTGAAAACGCCTGTTTTGGGACTCTGCAGAGAAAGTGTTTGCAGACTGCTGAATCCACACACGGGTTAAACTCTGGAAGTTGAGTGCACACATTGACAACCGTTCTGTTAGATAGCTGCGTTTTGGATTTAGAATCAGATATTTCCCTGTGCTTACGGCTGTTTCTTCCATATGCCGGTAATGGGCTGAAAATGCCTGTTTTGGGACTCTGCAGAGAAAGTGTTTGCAGACTGCTGAATCCACACACCGGTTTAACTCTGGAAGTTGAGTGCACACATTGACAACCGTTCTGTTAGATAGCTGCGTTTTGGATTTAGAAGCAGATATTTCCCTGTGCTTACTGCTGTTTCTTCCATATGCCGGTAATGGGCTGAAAACGCCTGTTTTGGGACGCTGCACAGAAACTGTTTGCAGACTGGTGAATCCACACACGGGTTTAACTCTGGATCTTGAGTGCACACATTGACAACCGTTCTGTTAGATAGCTGCGTTTTGGTTTTAGAAGCAGATATTTCCCTGTGCTTACTGCTGTTTCTTCCATATGCCGGTAATGGGCTGAAAATGCCTGTTTTGGGACTCTGCAGAGAAAGTGTTTGCAGACTGCTGAATCCACACACAGGTTTAACTCTGGAAGTTGAGTGCACACATTGACAACCGTTCTGTTAGATAGCTGCGTTTTGGATTTAGAAGCAGATATTTCCCTGTGCTTACTGTTGTTTCTTCCATATGCCGGTAATGGGCTGAAAACGCCTGTTTTGGGACTCTGCACAGAAAGTGTTTGCAGACTGCTGAATCCACACACGGTTTTAACTCTGGAAGTTGAGTGCACACATTGACAACCGTTCTGTTAGATAGCTGCGTTTTGGATTTAGAAGCAGATATTTCCCTGTGCTTACTGCTGTTTCTTCCATATGCCGGTAATGGGCTGAAAACGCCTGTTTTGGGACTCTGAAGAGAAAGTGTTTGCAGACTGCTGAATCCACACACGGGTTTAACTCTGGAAGTTGAGTGCACACATTGACAACCGTTCTGTTAGATAGCTGCGTTTTGGATTTAGAAGCAGATAATTCCCTGTGCTTACTGCTGTTTCTTCCATATGCCGGTAATGGGCTGAAAACGCCTGTTTTGGGACTCTGCAGAGAAAGTGTTTGCAGACTGCTGAATCCACACACAGGTTTAACTCTGGAAGTTGAGTGCACACATTGACAACCGTTCTGTTAGATAGCTGCGTTTTGGATTTAGAAGCAGATATTTTCCTGTGCTTACTGTTGTTTCTTCCATATGCCGGTAATGGGCTGAAAACGCCTGTTTTGGGACTCTGCAGAGAAAGTGTTTGCAGACTGCTGAATCCACACACGGGTTTAACTCTGGAAGTTGAGTGCACACATTGACAACCGTTCTGTTAGATAGCTGCGTTTTGGATTTAGAAGCAGATATTTCCCTGTGCTTACTGCTGTTTCTTCCATATGCCGGTAATGGGCTGAAAACGCCTGTTTTGGGACTCTGCAGAGAAAGTGTTTGCAGACTGCTGAATCCACACACGGGTTTAACTCTGGAAGTTGAGTGCACACATTGACAACCGTTCTGTTAGATAGCTGCGTTTTCGATTTAGAAGCAGATATTTCCCTGTGCTTACTGCTGTTTCTTCCATATGCCGGAAATGGGCTAAAAACGCCTGTTGGGACTCTGCAGAGAAAGTGTTTGCAGACTGCTGAATCCACACACGGGTTTAACTCTGGAAGTTGAGTGCACACATTGACAAGCGTTCTGTTAGATAGCTGCGTCTTGGATTTAGAAGCAGATATTTCCCTGTGCTTACTGCTGTTTCTTCCATATGCCGGTAATGGGCTGAAAACGCCTGTTTTGGGACTCTGCAGAGAAAGTGTTTGCAGACTGCTGAATCCACACACGGGTTTAACTCTGGAAGTTGAGTGCACACATTGACAACCGTTCTGTTAGATAGCTGCGTTTTGGATTTAGAAGCAGATATTTCCCTGTGCTTACTGCTGTTTCTTCCATATGCCGGTAATGGGCTGAAAACGCCTGTTTTGGGACTCTGCACAGAAAGTGTTTGCAGACTGCTGAATCGATACACGGGTTTAACTCTGGAAGTTGAGTGCACACATTGACAACCGTTCTGTTAGATAGCTGCGTTTTGGATTTAGAAGCAGATATTTCCCTGTGCTTACTGCTGTTTCTTCCATATGCCGGTAATGGGCTGAAAACGCCTGTTTTGGGACTCTGCAGAGAAAGTGTTGCAGACTGCTGAATCCACACACGGGTTTAACTCTGGAAGTTGAGTGCACACATTGACAACCGTTCTGTTAGATAGCTGCGTTTTGGATTTAGAAGCAGATATTTCCCTGTGCTTACTGCTGTTTCTTCCATATGCCGGTAATGGGCTGAAAACGCCTGTTTTGGGACTCTGAAGAGAAAGTGTTTGCAGACTGCTGAATCCACACACGGGTTTAACTCTGGAAGTTGAGTGCACACATTGACAACCGTTCTGTTAGATAGCTGCGTTTTGGATTTAGAAGCAGATATTTTCCTGTGCTTACTGTTGTTTCTTCCATATGCCGGTAATGGGCTGAAAACGCCTGTTTTGGGACTCTGCAGAGAAAGTGTTTGCAGACTGCTGAATCCACACACGGGTTTAACTCTGGAAGTTGAGTGCACACATTGACAACCGTTCTGTTAGATAGCTGCGTTTTGGATTTAGAAGCAGATATTTCCCTGTGCTTACTGCTGTTTCTTCCATATGCCGGTAATGGGCTGAAAACGCCTGTTTTGGGACTCTGCAGAGAAAGTGTTTGCAGACTGCTGAATCCACACACGGGTTTAACTCTGGAAGTTGAGTGCACACATTGACAACCGTTCTGTTAGATAGCTGCGTTTTGGATTTAGAAGCAGATATTTCCCTGTGCTTACTGCTGTTTCTTCCATATGCCGGAAATGGGCTAAAAACGCCTGTTGGGACTCTGCAGAGAAAGTGTTTGCAGACTGCTGAATCCACACACGGGTTTAACTCTGGAAGTTGAGTGCACACATTGACAAGCGTTCTGTTAGATAGCTGCGTCTTGGATTTAGAAGCAGATATTTCCCTGTGCTTACTGCTGTTTCTTCCATATGCCGGTAATGGGCTGAAAACGCCTGTTTTGGGACTCTGCAGAGAAAGTGTTTGCAGACTGCTGAATCCACACACGGGTTTAACTCTGGAAGTTGAGTGCACACATTGACAACCGTTCTGTTAGATAGCTGCGTTTTGGATTTAGAAGCAGATATTTCCCTGTGCTTACTGCTGTTTCTTCCATATGCCGGTAATGGGCTGAAAACGCCTGTTTTGGGACTCTGCACAGAAAGTGTTTGCAGACTGCTGAATCGATACATGGGTTTAACTCTGGAAGTTGAGTGCACACATTGACAACCGTTCTGTTAGATAGCTGCGTTTTGGATTTAGAAGCAGATATTTCCCTGTGCTTACTGTTGTTTCTTCCATATGCCGGTAATGGGCTGAAAACGCCTGTTTTGGGACTCTGCAGAGAAAGTGTTGCAGACTGCTGAATCCACACACGGGTTTAACTCTGGAAGTTGAGTGCACACATTGACAACCGTTCTGTTAGATAGCTGCGTTTTGGATTTAGAATCAGATATTTCCCTGTGCTTACGGCTGTTTCTTCCATATGCCGGTAATGAGCTGAAAACGCCTGTTTTGGGACTCTGCACAGAAAGTGATTGCAGACTGCTGAATCCACACACGGGTATAACTCTGGAAGTTGAGTGCACACATTGACAACCATTCTGTTAGATAGCTGCGTTTTGGATTTAGAATCAGATATTTCCCTGTGCTTACTGCTCTTTCTTCCATATGCCGGTAATGGGCTGAAAACGCCTGTTTTGGGACTTTGCAGAGAAAGTGTTTGCAGACTGCTGAATACACACACTGGTTTAACTCTGGAAGTTGAGTGCACACATTGACAACCGTTCTGTTAGATAGCTGCGTTTTGGATTTAGAAGCAGATATTTCCCTGTGCTTACTGCTGTTTCTTCCATATGCCGGTTATGGGCTGAAAACGTCTGTTTTGGGACTCTGCAGAGCAAGTGTTTGCGGACTGCTGAATCCACACACGGGTTTAACTCTGGAAATTGAGTGCACACATTGACAACCGTTCTGTTAGATAGCTGCGTTTTGGATTTAGAAGCAGATATTTCCCTGTGCTTACTGCTGTTTCTTCCATATGCCGGTAATGGGCTGAAAACGCCTGTTTTGGGACTCTGCAGGGAAAGTGTTTGCAGACTGCTGAATCCACACACCGGTTTAACTCTGGAAGTTGAGTGCACACATTGACAACCGTTCTGTTAAATAGCTGCGTTTTGGATTTAGAAGCAGATATTTCCCTGTGCTTACTGCTGTTTCTTCCATATGCCGGTAATGGGCTGAAAACGCCTGTTTTGGGACTCTGCACAAAAAGTGTTTGCAGACTGCTGAATCCACACACGGGTTTAACTCTGGAAGTTGAGTGCACACATTGACAACCGTTCTGTTAGATAGTTGCGTTTTAGATTTAGAAGCAGATATTTCCCTGTGCTTACTGCTGTTTCTTCCATATGCTGGTAATGGGTTGAAAACGCCTGTTTTGAGACTCTGCAGAGAATGTGTTTGCAGACTGCTGAATCCACATACGGGTTTAACTCTGGAAGTTGAGTGCACACATTGACAACCGTTCTGTTAGATAGCTGCGTTTTGCAGTTAGAAGCAGATATTTCCCTGTGCTTACTGCTGTTTCTTCCATATGCCGGTAACGGGCTGAAAACTCCTGTTTTGGGACTCCGCAGAGAAAGTGTTTGCAGACTGCTGAATCCACACACGGGTTTAACTCTGGAAGTTGAGTGCACACATTGACAACCGTTCTGTTAGATAGCTGCGTTTTGGATTTAGAAGCAGATATTTCCCTGTGCTTACTGCTGTTTCTTCCATATGCCGGTAATGGGCTGAAAACGCCTGTTTTGGGACTCTGCAGAGAAAGTGTTTGCAGACTGCTGAATCCACACACGGGTTAAACTCTGGAAGTTGAGTGCACACATTGACAACCGTTCTGTTAGATAGCTGCGTTTTGGATTTAGAATCAGATATTTCCCTGTGCTTACGGCTGTTTCTTCCATATGCCGGTAATGGGCTGAAAATGCCTGTTTTGGGACTCTGCAGAGAAAGTGTTTGCAGACTGCTGAATCCACACACCGGTTTAACTCTGGAAGTTGAGTGCACACATTGACAACCGTTCTGTTAGATAGCTGCGTTTTGGATTTAGAAGCAGATATTTCCCTGTGCTTACTGCTGTTTCTTCCATATGCCGGTAATGGGCTGAAAACGCCTGTTTTGGGACGCTGCACAGAAACTGTTTGCAGACTGGTGAATCCACACACGGGTTTAACTCTGGATCTTGAGTGCACACATTGACAACCGTTCTGTTAGATAGCTGCGTTTTGGTTTTAGAAGCAGATATTTCCCTGTGCTTACTGCTGTTTCTTCCATATGCCGGTAATGGGCTGAAAATGCCTGTTTTGGGACTCTGCAGAGAAAGTGTTTGCAGACTGCTGAATCCACACACAGGTTTAACTCTGGAAGTTGAGTGCACACATTGACAACCGTTCTGTTAGATAGCTGCGTTTTGGATTTAGAAGCAGATATTTCCCTGTGCTTACTGTTGTTTCTTCCATATGCCGGTAATGGGCTGAAAACGCCTGTTTTGGGACTCTGCACAGAAAGTGTTTGCAGACTGCTGAATCCACACACGGTTTTAACTCTGGAAGTTGAGTGCACACATTGACAACCGTTCTGTTAGATAGCTGCGTTTTGGATTTAGAAGCAGATATTTCCCTGTGCTTACTGCTGTTTCTTCCATATGCCGGTAATGGGCTGAAAACGCCTGTTTTGGGACTCTGAAGAGAAAGTGTTTGCAGACTGCTGAATCCACACACGGGTTTAACTCTGGAAGTTGAGTGCACACATTGACAACCGTTCTGTTAGATAGCTGCGTTTTGGATTTAGAAGCAGATAATTCCCTGTGCTTACTGCTGTTTCTTCCATATGCCGGTAATGGGCTGAAAACGCCTGTTTTGGGACTCTGCAGAGAAAGTGTTTGCAGACTGCTGAATCCACACACAGGTTTAACTCTGGAAGTTGAGTGCACACATTGACAACCGTTCTGTTAGATAGCTGCGTTTTGGATTTAGAAGCAGATATTTTCCTGTGCTTACTGTTGTTTCTTCCATATGCCGGTAATGGGCTGAAAACGCCTGTTTTGGGACTCTGCAGAGAAAGTGTTTGCAGACTGCTGAATCCACACACGGGTTTAACTCTGGAAGTTGAGTGCACACATTGACAACCGTTCTGTTAGATAGCTGCGTTTTGGATTTAGAAGCAGATATTTCCCTGTGCTTACTGCTGTTTCTTCCATATGCCGGTAATGGGCTGAAAACGCCTGTTTTGGGACTCTGCAGAGAAAGTGTTTGCAGACTGCTGAATCCACACACGGGTTTAACTCTGGAAGTTGAGTGCACACATTGACAACCGTTCTGTTAGATAGCTGCGTTTTCGATTTAGAAGCAGATATTTCCCTGTGCTTACTGCTGTTTCTTCCATATGCCGGAAATGGGCTAAAAACGCCTGTTGGGACTCTGCAGAGAAAGTGTTTGCAGACTGCTGAATCCACACACGGGTTTAACTCTGGAAGTTGAGTGCACACATTGACAAGCGTTCTGTTAGATAGCTGCGTCTTGGATTTAGAAGCAGATATTTCCCTGTGCTTACTGCTGTTTCTTCCATATGCCGGTAATGGGCTGAAAACGCCTGTTTTGGGACTCTGCAGAGAAAGTGTTTGCAGACTGCTGAATCCACACACGGGTTTAACTCTGGAAGTTGAGTGCACACATTGACAACCGTTCTGTTAGATAGCTGCGTTTTGGATTTAGAAGCAGATATTTCCCTGTGCTTACTGCTGTTTCTTCCATATGCCGGTAATGGGCTGAAAACGCCTGTTTTGGGACTCTGCACAGAAAGTGTTTGCAGACTGCTGAATCGATACACGGGTTTAACTCTGGAAGTTGAGTGCACACATTGACAACCGTTCTGTTAGATAGCTGCGTTTTGGATTTAGAAGCAGATATTTCCCTGTGCTTACTGCTGTTTCTTCCATATGCCGGTAATGGGCTGAAAACGCCTGTTTTGGGACTCTGCAGAGAAAGTGTTGCAGACTGCTGAATCCACACACGGGTTTAACTCTGGAAGTTGAGTGCACACATTGACAACCGTTCTGTTAGATAGCTGCGTTTTGGATTTAGAAGCAGATATTTCCCTGTGCTTACTGCTGTTTCTTCCATATGCCGGTAATGGGCTGAAAACGCCTGTTTTGGGACTCTGAAGAGAAAGTGTTTGCAGACTGCTGAATCCACACACGGGTTTAACTCTGGAAGTTGAGTGCACACATTGACAACCGTTCTGTTAGATAGCTGCGTTTTGGATTTAGAAGCAGATATTTTCCTGTGCTTACTGTTGTTTCTTCCATATGCCGGTAATGGGCTGAAAACGCCTGTTTTGGGACTCTGCAGAGAAAGTGTTTGCAGACTGCTGAATCCACACACGGGTTTAACTCTGGAAGTTGAGTGCACACATTGACAACCGTTCTGTTAGATAGCTGCGTTTTGGATTTAGAAGCAGATATTTCCCTGTGCTTACTGCTGTTTCTTCCATATGCCGGTAATGGGCTGAAAACGCCTGTTTTGGGACTCTGCAGAGAAAGTGTTTGCAGACTGCTGAATCCACACACGGGTTTAACTCTGGAAGTTGAGTGCACACATTGACAACCGTTCTGTTAGATAGCTGCGTTTTCGATTTAGAAGCAGATATTTCCCTGTGCTTACTGCTGTTTCTTCCATATGCCGGAAATGGGCTAAAAACGCCTGTTGGGACTCTGCAGAGAAAGTGTTTGCAGACTGCTGAATCCACACACGGGTTTAACTCTGGAAGTTGAGTGCACACATTGACCAGCGTTCTGTTAGATAGCTGCGTCTTGGATTTAGAAGCAGATATTTCCCTGTGCTTACTGCTGTTTCTTCCATATGCCGGTAATGGGCTGAAAACGCCTGTTTTGGGACTCTGCAGAGAAAGTGTTTGCAGACTGCTGAATCCACACACGGGTTTAACTCTGGAAGTTGAGTGCACACATTGACAACCGTTCTGTTAGATAGCTGCGTTTTGGATTTAGAAGCAGATATTTCCCTGTGCTTACTGCTGTTTCTTCCATATGCCGGTAATGGGCTGAAAACGCCTGTTTTGGGACTCTGCACAGAAAGTGTTTGCAGACTGCTGAATCGATACATGGGTTTAACTCTGGAAGTTGAGTGCACACATTGACAACCGTTCTGTTAGATAGCTGCGTTTTGGATTTAGAAGCAGATATTTCCCTGTGCTTACTGTTGTTTCTTCCATATGCCGGTAATGGGCTGAAAACGCCTGTTTTGGGACTCTGCAGAGAAAGTGTTGCAGACTGCTGAATCCACACACGGGTTTAACTCTGGAAGTTGAGTGCACACATTGACAACCGTTCTGTTAGATAGCTGCGTTTTGGATTTAGAATCAGATATTTCCCTGTGCTTACGGCTGTTTCTTCCATATGCCGGTAATGAGCTGAAAACGCCTGTTTTGGGACTCTGCACAGAAAGTGATTGCAGACTGCTGAATCCACACACGGGTATAACTCTGGAAGTTGAGTGCACACATTGACAACCATTCTGTTAGATAGCTGCGTTTTGGATTTAGAATCAGATATTTCCCTGTGCTTACTGCTCTTTCTTCCATATGCCGGTAATGGGCTGAAAACGCCTGTTTTGGGACTTTGCAGAGAAAGTGTTTGCAGACTGCTGAATACACACACTGGTTTAACTCTGGAAGTTGAGTGCACACATTGACAACCGTTCTGTTAGATAGCTGCGTTTTGGATTTAGAAGCAGATATTTCCCTGTGCTTACTGCTGTTTCTTCCATATGCCGGTTATGGGCTGAAAACGTCTGTTTTGGGACTCTGCAGAGCAAGTGTTTGCGGACTGCTGAATCCACACACGGGTTTAACTCTGGAAATTGAGTGCACACATTGACAACCGTTCTGTTAGATAGCTGCGTTTTGGATTTAGAAGCAGATATTTCCCTGTGCTTACTGCTGTTTCTTCCATATGCCGGTAATGGGCTGAAAACGCCTGTTTTGGGACTCTGCAGGGAAAGTGTTTGCAGACTGCTGAATCCACACACCGGTTTAACTCTGGAAGTTGAGTGCACACATTGACAACCGTTCTGTTAAATAGCTGCGTTTTGGATTTAGAAGCAGATATTTCCCTGTGCTTACTGCTGTTTCTTCCATATGCCGGTAATGGGCTGAAAACGCCTGTTTTGGGACTCTGCACAAAAAGTGTTTGCAGACTGCTGAATCCACACACGGGTTTAACTCTGGAAGTTGAGTGCACACATTGACAACCGTTCTGTTAGATAGCTGCGTTTTAGATTTAGAAGCAGATATTTCCCTGTGCTTACTGCTGTTTCTTCCATATGCTGGTAATGGGTTGAAAACGCCTGTTTTGAGACTCTGCAGAGAATGTGTTTGCAGACTGCTGAATCCACATACGGGTTTAACTCTGGAAGTTGAGTGCACACATTGACAACCGTTCTGTTAGATAGCTGCGTTTTGCAGTTAGAAGCAGATATTTCCCTGTGCTTACTGCTGTTTCTTCCATATGCCGGTAACGGGCTGAAAACTCCTGTTTTGGGACTCCGCAGAGAAAGTGTTTGCAGACTGCTGAATCCACACACGGGTTTAACTCTGGAAGTTGAGTGCACACATTGACAACCGTTCTGTTAGATAGCTGCGTTTTGGATTTAGAAGCAGATATTTCCCTGTGCTTACTGCTGTTTCTTCCATATGCCGGTAATGGGCTGAAAACGCCTGTTTTGGGACTCTGCAGAGAAAGTGTTTGCAGACTGCTGAATCCACATACGGGTTTAACTCTGGAAGTTGAGTGCACACATTGACAACCGTTCTGTTAGATAGCTGCGTTTTGGATTTAGAAGCAGATATTTCCCTGTGCTTACTGCTGTTTCTTCCATATGCCAGTAATGGGCTGAAAACGCCTGTTTTGGGACTCTGCAGAGAAAGTGTTTGCATACTGCTGAATCCACACACGGGTTTAACTCTGGAAATTGAGTGCACACATTGACAACCGTTCTGTTAGATAGCTGCGTTTTGGATTTAGAAGCAGATATTTCCCTGTGCTTTCTGCTGTTTCTTCCATATGCCGGTAATGGGCTGAAAACACCTGTTTTGGGACTCTGCAGAGAAAGTGTTTGCAGACTGCTGAATCCACACACGGGTTTAACTCAGGAAGTTGAGTGCACACATTGACAACCGTTCTGTTAGATAGCTGCGTTTTGGATTTAGAAGCAGATATTTCCCTGTGCTTACTGCTGTTTCTTCCATAAGCCGGTAACGGGCTGAAAACACCTGTTTTGGGACTCTGCAGAGAAAGTGTTTGCAGACTGCTGAATCCACACACGGGTTTAACTCTGGAAGTTGAGTGCACACATTGAAAACCGTTCTGTTAGATAGCTGCGTTTTGGATTTAGAAGCAGATGTTTCCCTGTGCTTACTGCAGTTTCTTCCATATTCCGGTAATGGGCTGAAAACGCCTGTTTTGGAACTCTGCAGAGGAAGTGTTTGCAGACTGCTGAATCCACACCCGGGTTTAACTCTGGAAGTTGAGTGCACACATTGACAACCGTTCTGTTAGATAGCTGCGTTTTGGATTTAGAAGCAGATATTTCCCTGTGCTTACTGCTGTTTCTTCCATATGCCGGTAATGGGCTGAAAACGCCTGTTTTGGGACTCTGCACAGAAAGTGTTGCAGACTGCTGAATCCACACACGGGTTTAACTCTGGAAGTTGAGTGCACACATTGACAACCGTTCTGTTAGATAGCTGCGTTTTGGATTTAGAAGCAGATATTTCCCTGTGCTTACTGCTGTTTCTTCCATATGCCGGTAATGGGCTGAAAACGCCTGTTTTGGGACTCTGCAGAGAAGGTGTTTGCAGACTGCTGAATCCACACACGTGTTTAACTCTGGAAGTTGAGTGCACACATTGACAACCGTTCTGTTAGATAGCTGCGTTTTGGATTTAGAAGCAGATATTTCCCTGTGCTTACGGCTGTTTCTTCCATATGCTGGTAATGGGCTGAAAACGCCTGTTTTGGGACTCTGCAGAGAAGGTGTTTGCAGACTGCTGAATCCACACACTGCTTTAACTCTGGAAGTTGAGTGCACACATTGACAACCTTTCTGTTAGATAGCTGCGTTTTGGATTTAGAAGCAGATATTTCCCTGTGCTTACTGCTGTTTCTTCCATATGCCGGTAATGGGCTGAAAACGCCTGTATTGGGACTCTGCACAAAAAGTGTTTGCAGACTGCTGAATCCACACTGGTTTAACTCTGGAAGTTGAGTGCACACATTGACAACCGTTCTGTTAGATAGCTGCGTTTTGGATTTATAAGCAGATATTTCCCTGTGCTTACTGCTGTTTCTTCCATATGCCGGTAATGGGCTGAAAACGCCTGTTTTGGGACTCTGCAGAGAAAGTGTTTGCAGACTGCTGAATCCACACACGGGTTTAACTCTGGAAGTTGAGTGTACACATTGACAACCGTTCTGTTAGATAGCTGCGTTTTGGATTTAGAAGCAGATATTTCCCTGTGCTTACTGCTGTTTCTTCCATATGCCGGTAATGGGCTGAAAACGCCTGTATTGGGACTCTGCACAAAAAGTGTTTGCAGACTGCTGAATCCACACTGGTTTAACTCTGGAAGTTGAGTGCACACATTGACAACCGTTCTGTTAGATAGCTGCGTTTTGGATTTATAAGCAGATATTTCCCTGTGCTTACTGCTGTTTCTTCCATATGCCGGTAATGGGCTGAAAACGCCTGTTTTGGGACTCTGCAGAGAAAGTGTTTGCAGACTGCTGAATCCACACACGGGTTTAACTCTGGAAGTTGAGTGCACACATTGACAACCGTTCTGTTAGATAGCTGCGTTTTGGATATAGAAGCAGATATTTCCCTGTGCTTACTGCTGTTTCTTCCATATGCCGGTAACGGGCTTAAAACGCCTGTTTTGGGACACGGCAGAGAAAGTGTTTGCAGACTGCTGAATCCACACACGGGTTTAACTCTGGAAGTTGAGTGCACACATTGACAACCGTTCTGTTAGATAGCTGCATTTTGGATTTAGAAGCAGATATTTCCCTGTGCTTACTACTGTTTCTTCCATATGCCGGTAATGGGCTGAAAACGCCTGTTTTGGGACTCTGCAGAGAAAGTGTTGCAGACTGCTGAATCCACACACGGGTTTAACTCTGGAAGTTCAGTGCACACATTGACAACCGTTCTGTTAGATAGCTGCGTTTTGGATTTAGAAGCAGATATTTCCCTGTGCTTACTGCTGTTTCTTCCATATGCCGGTAATGGGCTGAAAACGCCTGTTTTGGTTCTGTGCAGAGAAAGCGTTTGCAGACTGCTGAATCCACACACGTGTTTAACTCTGGAAGTTGAGTGCACACATTGACAACCGTTCTGTTAGATAGCTGCGTTTTGGATTTAGAAGCAGATATTTCCCTGTGCTTACGGCTGTTTCTTCCATATGCCGGTAATGGGCTGAAAACGCCTGTTTTGGGACTCTGCAGAGAAGGTGTTTGCAGACTGCTGAATCCACACACTGCTTTAACTCTGGAAGTTGAGTGCACACATTGACAACCTTTCTGTTAGATAGCTGCGTTTTGGATTTAGAAGCAGATATTTCCCTGTGCTTACTGCTGTTTCTTCCATATGCCGGTAAAGGGCTGAAAACACCTGTTTTGGGACTCTGCAGAGAAAGTGTTTGCAGACTGCTGAATCCACACACGGGTTTAACTCTGGAAGTTGAGTGCACACATTGACAACCGTTCTGTTAGATAGCTGCGTTTTGGATTTAGAAGCAGATATTTCCCTGTGCTTACTGCTGTTTCTTCCATAAGCCGGTAACGGGCTGAAAACCCCTGTTTTGGGACTCTGCAGAGAGAGTGTTTGCAGACTGCTGAATCCACACACGGGTTTAACTCTGGAAGTTGAGTGCACACATTGAAAACCGTTGTGTTAGATAGCGGCGTTTTGGATTTAGAAGCAGATATTTCCCTGTGCTTACTGCTGTTTCTTCCATATGCCGGTAATGGGCTGAAAACGCCTGTTTTGGGACTCTGCAGAGAAAGTGTTTGCAGACTGCTGAATCCACACACGGGTTTAACTCTGGAAGTTGAGTGCACACATTGACAACCGTTCTGTTATATAGCTGCGTTTTGGATTTAGAAGCAGATATTTCCCTGTGCTTACTGCTGTTTCTTCCATATGCCGGTAATGGGATGAAAACGCCTGTTTTCGGACTCTGCCGAGAAAGTGTTTGCACACTGCTGAATCCACACACGGGTTTAACTCTGGAAGTTGAGTGCACACATTGACAACCGTTCTATTAGATAGCTGCATTTTGGATTTAGAAGCTGATATTTCCCTGTGCTTACTGCTGTTTCTTCCATATGCCGGTAATGGGCTGAAAACGCCTGTTTTGGGACTCTGCACAGAAAGTGTTGCAGACAGCTGAATCCACACACGGGTTTAACTCTGAAAGTTGAGTGCACACATTGACAACCATTCTGTTAGAAAGCTGCGTTTTGGATTTAGAATCAGATATTTCCCTGTGCTTACTGCTGTTTCTTCCATATGCCGGTAATGTAATCAAAACGCCTGTTTTGGGACTCTGCACAGAAAGTGTTTGCAGACTGCTGAATCCACACACGGGTTTAACTCTGGAAGTTGAGTGCACACATTGACAACCGTTCTGTTAGATAGCTGCGTTTTGGATTTAGAAGCAGATATTTCCCTGTGCTTACTGCTGTTTCTTCCATATGCCGGTAATGGGCTGAAAACGCCTGTTTTGTGACTCTGCACAGAAAGTGTTTGCAGACTGCTGAATCGACACACGGGTTTAACTCTGGAAGTTGAGTGCACACATTGACAACCGTTCTGTTAGATAGCTGCATTTTGGATTTAGAAGCAGATATTTCCCTGTGCTTACTGCTGTTTCTTCCATATGCCGGTAATGGGCTGAAAACGCCTGTTTTGGGACTCTGAAGAGAAAGTGTTGCAGACTGCTGAATCCACACACGGGTTTAACTCTGGAAGTTCAGTGCACACATTGACAACCGTTCTGTTAGATAGCTGCGTTTTGGATTTAGAAGCAGATATTTCCCTGTGCTTACTGCTTTTTCTTCCATATGCCGGTAATGGGCTGAAAACGCCTGTTTTGGTTCTCTGCAGAGAAAGCGTTTGCAGACTGCTGAATCCACACACGTGTTTAACTCTGGAAGTTGAGTGCACACATTGACAACCGTTCTGTTAGATAGCTGCGTTTTTTATTTAGAAGCAGATATTTCCCTGTGCTTACTGCTGTTTCTTCCATATGCCGGTAATGGGCTGAAAACGCCTGTTTTGGGACTCTGCAGAGAAGGTATTTGCAGACTGCTGAATCCACACACTGCTTTAACTCTGGAAGTTGAGTGCACACATTGACAACCTTTCTGTTAGATAGCTGCGTTTTGGATTTAGAAGCAGATATTTCCCTGTGCTTACTGCTGTTTCTTCCATATGCCCGTAAAGGGCTGAAAACACCTGTTTTGGGACTCTGCAGAGAAAGTGTTTGCAGACTGCTGAATCCACACACGGGTTTAACTCTGGAAGTTGAGTGCACACATTGACAACCGTTCTGTTAGATAGCTGCGTTTTGGATTTAGAAGCAGATATTTCCCTGTGCTTACTACTGTTTCTTCCATAAGCCGGTAACGGGCTGAAAACCCCTGTTTTGGGACTCTGCAGAGAAAGTGTTTGCAGACTGCTGAATCCACACACGGGTTTAACTCTGGAAGTTGAGTGCACACATTGAAAACCGTTCTGTTAGATAGCGGCGTTTTGGATTTAGAAGCAGATGTTTCCCTGTGCTTACTGCTATTTCTTCCATATGCCGGTAATGGGCTGAAAACGCCTGTTTTGGGACTCTGCACAGAAAGTGTTTGCAGACTGCTGAATCCACACCCGGGTTTAACTCTGGACGTTGAGTGCACACATTGACAACCGTTCTGTTAGATAGCTGCGTTTTGGAATTAGAAGCAGATATTTCCCTGTGCTTACTGCTGTTTCTTCCATATGCCGGTAATGGGCTGAAAACGCCTGTTTTGGGAATCTGCAGAGAAAGTGTTGCAGACTGCTGAATCCACACACGGGTTTAACTCTGGAAGTTGAGTGCACACATTGACAACCGTTCTGTTATATAGCTGCGTTTTGGATTTAGAAGCAGATATTTCCCTGTGCTTACTGCTGTTTCTTCCATATGCCGGTAATGGGCTGAAAACGCCTGTTTTCGGACTCTGCAGAGAAAGTGTTTGCACACTGCTGAATCCACACACGGGTTTAACTATGGAAGTTGAGTGCACACATTGACAACCGTTCTATTAGATAGCTGCATTTTGGATTTAGAAGCTGATATTTCCCTGTGCTTACTGCTGTTTCTTCCATATGCCGGTAATGGGCTGAAAACGCCTGTTTTGGGACTCTGCACAGAAAGTGTTGCAGACAGCTGAATCCACACAAGGGTTTACCTCTGAAAGTTGAGTGCACACATTGACAACCATTCTGTTAGATAGCTGCGTTTTGGATTTAGAAGCAGATATTTCCCTGTGCTTACTGCTGTTTCTTCCATATGCCGGTAATGGGCTGAAAACGCCTGTTTTGGGACTCTGCACAAAAAGTGTTTGCAGACTGCTGAATCCACACTGGTTTAACTCTGGAAGTTGAGTGCACACTTTGACAACCGTTCTGTTAGATAGCTGCGTTTTGGATTTATAAGCAGATATTTCCCTATGCTTACTGCTGTTTCTTCCATATGCCGGTAATGGGCTGAAAACGCCTGTTTTGGGACTCTGCAGAGAAAGTGTTTGCAGACTGCTGAATCCACACACGGGTTTAACTCTGGAAGTTGAGTGCACACATAGACAACCGTTCTGTTAGATAGCTGCGTTTTGGATATAGAAGCAGATATTTCCCTGTGCTTACTGATGTTTCTTCCATATGCCGGTAACGGGCTTAAAACGCCTGTTTGGGACTCCGCAGAGAAAGTGTTTGCAGACTGCTGAATCCACACACGGGTTTAACTCTGGAAGTTGAGTGCACACATTGACAACCGTTCTGTTAGATAGCTGCATTTTGGATTTAGAAGCAGATATTTCCCTGTGCTTACTGCTGTTTCTTCCATATGCCGGTAATGGGCTGAAAACGCCTGTTTTGGGACTCTGCAGAGAAAGTGTTGCAGACTGCTGAATCCACACACGGGTTTAACTCTGGAAGTTGAGTGCACACATTGACAACCGTTCTGTTAAATAGCTGCGTTTTGGATTTAGAAGCAGATATTTCCCTGTGCTTACTGCTGTTTATTCCATAAGCCGGTAGTGGGCTGAAAACGCCTGTTTTGGGACTCTGCACAAAAAGTGTGTGCAGACTGCTGAATCCACACGGGTTTAACTCTGGAAGTTGAGTGCACACATTGACAACCGTTCTGTTAGATAGCTGCGTTTTGGATTTAGAAGAAGATATTTCCCTGTGCTTACTGCTGTTTCTTCCATATGCCGGTAATGGGCTGAAAAAGCCTGTTTTGGGACTCTGCAGAGAAAGTGTTTGCAGACTTTTGAATCCACACACAGGTTTAATTCTGGAAATTGAGGGCACACATTGACAACCGTTCTTTTAGATAGCTGCGTTTTGGATTTAGAAGCAGATATTTCCCTGTGCTTACTGCTGTTTCTTCCATATGCCGGTAACGGGCTGAAAACGCCTGTTTTGGGACTCTGCAGAGAAAGTGTTTGCAGACTGCTGAATCCACACACCGGTTTAACTCTCGAAGTTGAGTGCACACATTGACAACTGTTCTGTTAGATAGCTGCGTTTTGGATTTAGAAGCAGATATTTCCCTGTGCTTACTGCTGTTTCTTCCATATGCCGGTAATGGGCTGAAAACGCCTGTTTTGGGACTCTGCAGAGAAAGTGTTTGCAAACTGCTGAATCCACACACTGGTTTAACTCTGGAAGTTGAGTGCACACATTGACAACCGTTCTGTTAGATAGCTGCGTTTTCGATTTAGAAGCAGATATTTCCCTGTGCTTACTGCTGTTTCTTCCATATGCCGGTAATGGGCTGAAAACGCCTGTTTTGGGACTCTGCAGAGAAAGTGTTTGCAGACTGCTGAATCCACACACGGGTTTAACTCTGGAAGTTGAGTGCACACATTGACAACCGTTCTGTTAGATAGCTGCATTTTGCATTTAGAAGTAGATATTTTCCTGTGCTTACTGCTGTTTCATCCATATGCCGGTAATGGGCTGAAAAACGCCTGTTTTGGGACTCTGCACAGAAAGTGTTTGCAGACTGCTGAATCCACACACGGGTGTAACTCTGGAAGTTGAGTGCACACATTGACAACCGTTCTGTTAGATAGCTGCGTTTTGGATTTAGAAGCAGATATTTCCCTGTGCTTACTGCTGTTTCTTCCATATGCCGGTAATGGGCTGAATACGCCTGTTTTGGGACTCTGCAGAGAAAGTGTTTGCAGACTGCTGAATCCACACACGGGTTTACCTCTGGAAGTTGAGTGCACACATTGACAACGGTTCTGTTAGATAGCTGCGTTTTTGATTTAGAAGCAGCTATTTCCCTGTGCTTACTGCTGTTTCTTCCATATGCCGGTAACGGGCTGCAAACGCCTGTTTTAGGACTCTGCAGAGAAAGTGTTTGCAGACTGCTGAATTCACACACAGGTTTAACTCTGGAATTTGAGTGCACACATTGACAACCGTTCTGTTAGATAGCTGCGTTTTGGATTTAGAAGCAGATATTTCCCTGTGCTTAATGCTGTTTCTTCCATATGCCGGTAATGGGCTGAAAACGCCTGTTTTGGGACTCTGCAGAGAAAGTGTTTGCAGACTGCTGAATCCACACACGGGTTTAACTCTGGAAGTTGAGTGCACACATTGACAACCGTTCTGTTAGAAAGCTGCGTTTTGGATTTAGAAGCAGATATTTCCCTGTGCTTACTGCTGTTTCTTCCATATGCCGGTAACGGGCTGAAAACGCCTGTTTTGGGACTCTGCAGAGAAAATGTTTGCGGACTGCTGAATCCACACACCGGTTTAACTCTGGAAGTTGAGTGCACACATTGACAACCGTTCTGTTAGATAGCTGCGCTTTGGATTTAGAAACAGATATTTCCCTGTGCTTACTGCTGTTTCTTCCATATGCCGGTAATGGGCTGAAAACGCCTGTTTTCGGACTCTGCAGAGAAAGTGTTTGCACACTGCTGAATCCACACACGGGTTTAACTCTGGAAGTTGAGTGCACACATTGACAACCGTTCTATTAGATAGCTGCATTTTGGATTTAGAAGCTGATATTTCCCTGTGCTTACTGCTGTTTCTTCCATATGCCGGTAATGGGCTGAAAACGCCTGTTTTGGGACTCTGCACAGAAAGTGTTGCAGACAGCTGAATCCACACAAGGGTTTAACTCTGAAAGTTGAGTGCAAACCTTGACAACCATTCTGTTAGATAGCTGCGTTTTGGATTTAGAAGCAGATATTTCCCTGTGCTTACTGCTGTTTCTTCCATATGCCGGTAATGGGCTGAAAACGCCTGTATTGGGACTCTGCACAAAAAGTGTTTGCAGACTGCTGAATCCACACACGGGTTTAACTCTGGAAGTTGAGTGCACACATTGACAACCGTTCTGTTAGATAGCTGCGTTTTGGATTTAGAAGCAGATATTTCCCTGTGCTTACTGCTGTTTCTTCCATATGCCGGTAATGGGCTGAAAACGCCTGTTTTGGGACTCTGCAGAGAAAGTGTTGCAGACTGCTGAATCCACACACGGGTTTAACTCTGGAAGTTGAGTGCACACATTGACAACCGTTCTGTTAGATAGCTGCGTTTTGGATTTAGAAGCAGATATTTCCCTGTGCTTACTGCTGTTTCTTCCATATGCCGGTAATGGGCTGAAAACGCCTGTTTTGGGACTCTGCAGAGAAAGTGTTTGCAGACTACTGAATCCACACACGGGTTTAACTCTGGAAGTTGAGTGCACACATTGACAACCGTTCTGTTAGATAGCTGCGTTTTGGATTTAGAAGCAGATATTTCCCTGTGCTTACTGTTGTTTCTTCCATATGCCGGTAATGTCCTGAAAACGCCTGTTTTGGGACTCTGCAGAGAAAGTGTTTGCAGACTGCTGAATCCACACATGGGTTTAACTCTGGAAGTTGAGTGCACACATTGACAACCGTTCTGTTAGATAGCTGCGTTTTGGATTTAGAAGCAGATATTTCCCTGTGCTTACGGCTGTTTCTTCCATATGCCGGTAATGGGCTGAAAACGCCTGTTTTGGGACTCTGTAGAGAAGGTGTTTGCAGACTGCTGAATCCACACACTGCTTTAACTCTGGAAGTTGAGTGCACACATTGACAACCTTTCTGTTAGATAGCTGCGTTTTGGATTTAGAAGCAGATATTTCCCTGTGCTTACTGCTGTTTCTTCCATATTCCGGTAATGGGCTGAAAACACCTGTTTTGGGACTCTGCAGAGAAAGTGTTTGCAGACTGCTGAATCCACACACGGGTTTAACTCTGGAATTTGAGTGCACACATTGACAACCGTTCTGTTAGATAGCTGCGTTTTGGATTTAGAAGCAGATATTTCCCTGTGCTTACTGCTGTTTCTTCCATATGCCGGTAATGGGCTGAAAACGCCTGCTTTGGGACTCTGCAGAGAAAGTGTTTGCAGACTGCTGAATCCACACACGGGTTTAACTCTGGAAGTTGAGTGCACACATTGACAACCATTCTGTTAGATAGCTGCGTTTTGGATTTAGAAGCAGATATTTTCCTGTGCTTACTGCTGTTTCTTCCATATGCCGGTAATGGGCTGAAAACGCCTGTTTAGGGACTCTGCAGAGAAAGTGTTTGCAGACTGCTGAATCCACACACGGGTTTAACTCTGGAAGTTGAGTGCACACATTGACAACCGTTCTGTTAGATAGCTGCGTTTTGGATATAGAAGCAGATATTTCCCTGTGCTTACTGCTGTTTCTTCCATATGCCGGTAATGGGCTGAAAACGCCTGTTTTGGGACTCTGCAGAGAAAGTGTTTGCAGACTGCTGAATCCACACACGGGTTTAACTCTGGAAGTTGAGTGCACACATTGACAACCGTTCTGTTAGATAGCTGCATTTTGGATTTAGAAGCAGATATTTCCCTGTGCTTACTGCTGTTTCTTCCATATGCCGGTAATGGGCTGAAAACGCCTGTTTTGGGACTCTGCAGAGAAAGTGTTGCAGACTGCTGAATCCACACACGGGTTTAACTCTGGAAGTTGAGTGCACACATTGACAGCCGTTCTGTTAGATAGCTGCGTTTTGGATTTAGAAGCAGATATTTCCCTGTGCTTACTGCTGTTTCTTCCATATGCCGGTAATGGGCTGAAAACGCCTGTTTTGGGACTCTGCAGAGAAAGTGTTTGCAGACTGCTGAATCCACACACGGGTTTAACTCTGGAAGTTGAGTGCACACATTGACAACCATTCTGTTAGATAGCTGCGTTTTGGATTTAGAAGCAGATATTTCCCTGTGCTTACTGCTGTTTATTCCATAAGCCGGTAGTGGGCTGAAAACGCCTGTTTTGGGACTCTGCACAAAAAGTGTGTGCAGACTGCTGAATCCACACGGGTTTAACTCTGGAAGTTGAGTGCACACATTGACAACCGTTCTGTTAGATAGCTGCGTTTTGGATTTAGAAGATATTTCCCTGTGCTTACTGCTGTTTCTTCCATATGCCGGTAATGGGCTGAAAACGCCTGTTTTTGGACTCTGCAGAGAAAGTGTTTGCAGACTTTTGAATCCACACACAGGTTTAATTCTGGAAATTGAGGGCCCACATTGACAACCGTTCTTTTAGATAGCTGCGTTTTGGATTTAGAAGCAGATATTTCCCTGTGCTTACTGCTGTTTCTTCCATATGCCGGTAACGGGCTGAAAACGCCTGTTTTGGGACTCTGCAGAGAAAGTGTTTGCAGACTGCTGAATCCACACACCGTTTTAACTCTCGAAGTTGAGTGCACACATTGACAACCGTTCTGTTAGATAGCTGCGTTTTGGATTTAGAAGCAGATATTTCCCTGTGCTTACTGCTGTTTCTTCCATATGCCGGTAATGGGCTGAAAACGCCTGTTTTGGGACTCTGCAGAGAAAGTGTTTGCAAACTGCTGAATCCACACACTGGTTTAACTCTGGAAGTTGAGTGCACACATTGACAACCGTTCTGTTAGATAGCTGCGTTTTGGATTTAGAAGCAGATATTTCCCTGTGCTTACTGCTGTTTCTTCCATATGCCGGTAATGGGCTGAAAAGGCCTGTTTTGGAACTCTGCAGAGAAAGTGTTTGCAGACTGCTGAATCCACACACGGGTGTAACTCTGGAAGTTGAGTGCACACATTGACAACCGTTCTGTTAGATAGCTGCGTTTTGGATTTAGAAGCAGATATTTCCCTGTGCTTACTGCTGTTTCTTCCATATGCCGGTAATGGGCTGAAAACGCCTGTTTTGGGACTCTGTAGAGAAGGTGTTTGCAGACTGCTGAATCCACACACTGCTTTAACTCTGGAAGTTGAGTGCACACATTGACAACCTTTCTGTTAGATAGCTGCGTTTTGGATTTAGAAGCAGATATTTCCCTGTGCTTACTGCTGTTTCTTCCATATTCCGGTAATGGGCTGAAAACACCTGTTTTGGGACTCTGCAGAGAAAGTGTTTGCAGACTGCTGAATCCACACACGGGTTTAACTCTGGAATTTGAGTGCACACATTGACAACCGTTCTGTTAGATAGCTGCGTTTTGGATTTAGAAGCAGATATTTCCCTGTGCTTACTGCTGTTTCTTCCATATGCCGGTAATGGGCTGAAAACGCCTGCTTTGGGACTCTGCAGAGAAAGTGTTTGCAGACTGCTGAATCCACACACGGGTTTAACTCTGGAAGTTGAGTGCACACATTGACAACCATTCTGTTAGATAGCTGCGTTTTGGATTTAGAAGCAGATATTTTCCTGTGCTTACTGCTGTTTCTTCCATATGCCGGTAATGGGCTGAAAACGCCTGTTTAGGGACTCTGCAGAGAAAGTGTTTGCAGACTGCTGAATCCACACACGGGTTTAACTCTGGAAGTTGAGTGCACACATTGACAACCGTTCTGTTAGATAGCTGCGTTTTGGATATAGAAGCAGATATTTCCCTGTGCTTACTGCTGTTTCTTCCATATGCCGGTAATGGGCTGAAAACGCCTGTTTTGGGACTCTGCAGAGAAAGTGTTTGCAGACTGCTGAATCCACACACGGGTTTAACTCTGGAAGTTGAGTGCACACATTGACAACCGTTCTGTTAGATAGCTGCATTTTGGATTTAGAAGCAGATATTTCCCTGTGCTTACTGCTGTTTCTTCCATATGCCGGTAATGGGCTGAAAACGCCTGTTTTGGGACTCTGCAGAGAAAGTGTTGCAGACTGCTGAATCCACACACGGGTTTAACTCTGGAAGTTGAGTGCACACATTGACAGCCGTTCTGTTAGATAGCTGCGTTTTGGATTTAGAAGCAGATATTTCCCTGTGCTTACTGCTGTTTCTTCCATATGCCGGTAATGGGCTGAAAACGCCTGTTTTGGGACTCTGCAGAGAAAGTGTTTGCAGACTGCTGAATCCACACACGGGTTTAACTCTGGAAGTTGAGTGCACACATTGACAACCATTCTGTTAGATAGCTGCGTTTTGGATTTAGAAGCAGATATTTCCCTGTGCTTACTGCTGTTTATTCCATAAGCCGGTAGTGGGCTGAAAACGCCTGTTTTGGGACTCTGCACAAAAAGTGTGTGCAGACTGCTGAATCCACACGGGTTTAACTCTGGAAGTTGAGTGCACACATTGACAACCGTTCTGTTAGATAGCTGCGTTTTGGATTTAGAAGATATTTCCCTGTGCTTACTGCTGTTTCTTCCATATGCCGGTAATGGGCTGAAAACGCCTGTTTTTGGACTCTGCAGAGAAAGTGTTTGCAGACTTTTGAATCCACACACAGGTTTAATTCTGGAAATTGAGGGCCCACATTGACAACCGTTCTTTTAGATAGCTGCGTTTTGGATTTAGAAGCAGATATTTCCCTGTGCTTACTGCTGTTTCTTCCATATGCCGGTAACGGGCTGAAAACGCCTGTTTTGGGACTCTGCAGAGAAAGTGTTTGCAGACTGCTGAATCCACACACCGTTTTAACTCTCGAAGTTGAGTGCACACATTGACAACCGTTCTGTTAGATAGCTGCGTTTTGGATTTAGAAGCAGATATTTCCCTGTGCTTACTGCTGTTTCTTCCATATGCCGGTAATGGGCTGAAAACGCCTGTTTTGGGACTCTGCAGAGAAAGTGTTTGCAAACTGCTGAATCCACACACTGGTTTAACTCTGGAAGTTGAGTGCACACATTGACAACCGTTCTGTTAGATAGCTGCGTTTTGGATTTAGAAGCAGATATTTCCCTGTGCTTACTGCTGTTTCTTCCATATGCCGGTAATGGGCTGAAAACGCCTGTTTTGGGACTCTGCAGAGAAAGTGTTTGCAGACTGCTGAATCCACACACGGGTGTAACTCTGGAAGTTGAGTGCACACATTGACAACCGTTCTGTTAGATAGCTGCGTTTTGGATTTAGAAGCAGATATTTCCCTGTGCTTACTGCTGTTTCTTCCATATGCCGGTAATGGGCTGAAAACGCCTGTTTTCGGACTCTGCAGAGAAAGTGTTTGCACACTGCTGAATCCACACACGGGTTTAACTATGGAAGTTGAGTGCACACATTGACAACCGTTCTATTAGATAGCTGCATTTTGGATTTAGAAGCTGATATTTCCCTGTGCTTACTGCTGTTTCTTCCATATGCCGGTAATGGGCTGAAAACGCCTGTTTTGGGACTCTGCACAGAAAGTGTTGCAGACAGCTGAATCCACACAAGGGTTTAACTCTGAAAGTTGAGTGCACACATTGACAACCATTCTGTTAGATAGCTGCGTTTTGGATTTAGAAGCAGATATTTCCCTGTGCTTACTGCTGTTTCTTCCATATGCCGGTAATGGGCTGAAAACGCCTGTATTGGGACTCTGCACAAAAAGTGTTTGCAGACTGCTGAATCCACACGGGTTTAACTCTGGAAGTTGAATGCACATATTGACAACCGTTCTGTTAGATAGCTGCGTTTTGGATTTAGAAGCAGATATTTCCCTGTGCTTACTGCTGTTTCTTCCATATGCCGGTAATGGGCTGAAAACGCCTGTTTTGGAACTCTGCAGAGAAAGTGTTTGCAGACTGCTGAATCCACACACGGGTTTAACTCTGGAAGTTGAGTGCACACAGTGACAACCGTTCTGTTAGATAGCTGCGTTTTGGATTTAGAAGCAGATATTTCCCTGTGCTTACTGCTGTTTCTTCCATATGCCGGTAATGGGCTGAAAACGCCTGTTTTGGGACTCTGCAGAGAAAGTGTTTGCAGACTGCTGAATCCACACACGGGTTTAACTCTGGAAGTTGAGTGCACACATTGACAACCGTTCTGTTAGATAGCTGCGTTTTGGATATAGAAGCAGATATTTCCCTGTGCTTATTGCTGTTTCTTCCATATGCCGGTAATGGGCTGAAAACGCCTGTTTTGGGACTCTGCAGAGAAAGTGTTTGCAGACTGCTGAATCCACACACGGGTTTAACTCTGGAAGTTGAGTGCACACATTGACAACCGTTCTGTTAGATAGCTGCATTTTGGATTTAGAAGCAGATATTTCCCTGTGCTTACTGCTGTTTCTTCCATATGCCGGTAATGGGCTGAAAACGCCTGTTTTGGGACTCTGCAGAGAAAGTGTTGCAGACTGCTGAATCCACACACGGGTTTAACTCTGGAAGTTGAGTGCACACATTGACAACCGTTCTGTTAGATAGCTGCGTTTTGGATTTAGAAGCAGATATTTCCCTGTGCTTACTGCTGTTTCTTCCATATGCCGGTAATGGGCTGAAAACGCCTGTTTTGGGACTCTGCAGAGAAAGTGTTTGCAGACTGCTGAATCCACACACGGGTTTAACTCTGGAAGTTGAGTGCACACATTGACAACCATTCTGTTAGATAGCTGCGTTTTGGATTTAGAAGCAGATATTTCCCTGTGCTTACTGCTGTTTTTTCCATAAGCCGGTAGTGGGCTGAAAACGCCTGTTTTGGGACTCTGCACAAAAAGTGTGTGCAGACTGCTGAATACACACGGGTTTAACTCTGGAAGTTGAGTGCACACATTGACAACCGTTCTGTTAGATAGCTGCGTTTTGAATTTAGAAGCAGATATTTCCCTGTGCTTACTGCTGTTTCTTCCATATGCCGGTAATGGGCTGAAAACGCCTGTTTTGGGACTCTGCAGAGAAAGTGTTTGCAGACTTTTGAATCCACACACAGGTTTAATTCTGGAAATTGAGGGCACACATTGACAACCGTTCTGTTAGATAGCTGCGTTTTGGATTTAGAAGCAGATATTTCCCTGTGCTTACTGCTGTTTCTTCCATATGCCGGTAATGGGCTGAAAACGCCTGTTTTGGGACTCTGCAGAGAAAGTGTTTGCAAACTGCTGAATCCACACACTGGTATAACTCTGGAAGTTGAGTGCACACATTGACAACCGTTCTGTTAGATAGCTGCGTTTTGGATTTCGAAGCAGATATTTCCCTGTGCTTACTGCTGTTTCTTCCATATGATGGTAATGGGCTGAATACGCCTGTTTTGGGACTCTGCAGAGAAAGTGTTTGCAGACTGCTGAATGCACACACGGGTTTAACTCTGGAAGTTGAGTGCACACATTGACAACGGTTCTGTTAGATAGCTGCGTTTTGGATTTAGAAGCAGATATTTCCCTGTGCTTAATGCTGTTTCTTCCATATGCCGGTAATGGGCTGAAAACGCCTGTTTTGGGACTCTGCAGAGAAAGTGTTTGCAGACTGCTGAATCCACACACGGGTTTAACTCTGGAAGTTGAGTGCACACATTGACAACCGTTCTGTTAGAAAGCTGCGTTTTGGATTTAGAAGCAGATATTTCCCTGTGCTTACTGCTGTTTCTTCCATATGCCGGTAACGGGCTGAAAACGCCTGTTTTGGGACTCTGCAGAGAAAGTGTTTGCAGACTGCTGAATCCACACACCGGTTTAACTCTGCAAGTTGAGTGCACACATTGACAACCGTTCTGTTAGATAGCTGCGTTTTGGATTTAGAAGCAGATATTTCCCTGTGCTTACTGCTGTTTCTTCCATATGCCGGTAATGGGCTGAAAACGCCTGTTTTGGGACTCTGCAGAGAAAGTGTTTGCAGACTGCTGAATCCACACACGGGTTTAACTCTGGAAGTTGAGTGCACACATTGACAACCGTTCTGTTAGATAGCTGCGTTTTGGATTTAGAAGCAGATATTTCCCTGTGCTTACTGCTGTTTCTTCCATATGCCGGTAATGGGCTGAAAACGCCTGTTTTGGGACGCTGCAGAGAAAGTGTTTGCAGACTGCTGAATCCACACACGGGTTTAACTCTGGAAGTTGAGTGCACACATTGACAACCGTTCTGTTAGATAGCTGCGTTTTGGATTTAGAAGCAGATATTTCCCTGTGCTTACTGCTGTTTCTTCCATATGCCGGTAATGGGCTGAAAACGCCTGTTTTGGGACTCTGCACAGAAAGTGTTTGCAGACTGCTGAATCCACACACGGGTTTAACTCTGGAAGTTGAGTGCACACATTGACAACCGTTCTGTTAGATAGCTGCGTTTTGGATTTAGAAGCAGATATTTCCCTGTGCTTACTGCTGTTTCTTCCATATGCCGGTAATGGGCTGAAAACGCCTGTTTTGGGACTCTGCAGAGAAAGTGTTTGCAGACTGATGAATCCACACACAGGTTTAACTCTGGAGGTTGAGTGCACACATTGACAACCGTTCTGTTAGATAGCTGCGTTTTGGATTTAGAAGCAGATATTTCCCTGTGCTTACTTCTGTTTCTTCCATATGCCGGTAATGTCCTGAAAACGCCTGTTTTGGGACTCTGCAGAGAAAGTGTTTGCAGACTGCTGAATCCACACACGGGTTTAACTCTGGAAGTTGAGTGCTCACATTGACAACCGTTCTGTTAGATAGCTGCGTTTTGGATTTAGAAGCTGATATTTCCCTGTGCTTACTGCTGTTTCTTCCATATGCCGGTAACGGGCTGAAAACGCCTGTTTTGGGACTCTGCAGAGAAAGTGTTTGCAGACTGTTGAATCCACACACGGGTTTAACTCTGGACGTTGAGTGCACACATTGACAACCGTTCTGTTAGATAGCTGCGTTTTGGATTTAGAAGCAGTTATTTCCCTGTGCTTACTGCTGTTTCTTCCATATGCCGGTAAAGGGCTGAAAACGCCTGTTTTGGGACTCTGCAGAGAAAGTGTTTGCAGACTGCTGAATCCACACACGGGTTTAACTCTGGAAGTTGAGTGCACACATTGACAACCGTTCTGTTAGATAGCTGCGTTTTGGATTTAGAAGCAGATATTTCCCTGTGCTTACTGCTGTTTCTTCCATATGCCGGTAATGGGCTGAAAACGCCTGTTTTGGGACTCTGCACAGAAAGTGTTTGCAGACTGCTGAATCCACACACGGGTTTAACTCTGGAAGTTGAGTGCACACATTGACAACCGTTCTGTTAGATAGCTGCGTTTTGGATTTAGAAGAAGATATTTCACTGTGCTTACTGCTGTTTCTTCCATATGCCTGTAACGGGCTGAAAACGCCTGTTTTGGGACTCTGTAGAGAAAGTGTTTGCAGACTGCTGAATCCACACACCGGTTTAACTCTGGAAGTTGAGTGCACTCATTGACAACCGTTCTGTTAGATAGCTGCGTTTTGGATTTAGAAGCAGATATTTCCCTGTGCTTACTGCTGTTTCTTCCATATGCCGGTAATGGGCTGAAAACGCCTGTTTTGGGACTCTGCACAGAAAGTGTTTGCAGACTGCTGAATCCACACACGGGTTTAACTCTGGAAGTTGAGTGCACACATTGACAACCGTTCTGTTAGATAGCTGCGTTTTGGATTTAGAAGCAGATATTTCCCAGTGCTTACTGCTGTTTCTTCCATTTGCCGGTAATGGGCTGAAAACGCCTGTTTTGGGACTCTGCAGAGAAAGTGTTTGCAGACTGCTGAATCCACACACGGGTTTAACTCTGGAAGTTGAGTGCACACATTGACAACCGTTCTGTTAGATAGCTGCGTTTTCGATTTAGAAGCAGATATTTCCCTGTGCTTACTGCTGTTTCTTCCATATGCCGGTAAAGGGCTGAAAACGCCTGTTTTGGGACTCTGCAGAGAAAGTGTTTGCAGACTACTGAATCCACACACGGGTTTAACTCTGGAAGTTGAGTGCACACATTGACAACCGTTCTGTTAGATAGCTGCGTTTTGGATTTAGAAGCAGATATTTCCCTGTGCTTACTGTTGTTTCTTCCATATGCCGGTAATGTCCTGAAAACGCCTGTTTTGGGACTCTGCAGAGAAAGTGTTTGCAGACTGCTGAATCCACACATGGGTTTAACTCTGGAAGTTGAGTGCACACATTGACAACCGTTCTGTTAGATAGCTGCGTTTTGGATTTAGAAGCAGATATTTCCCTGTGCTTACTGCTGTTTCTTCCATATGCCGGTAATGGGCTGAAATCGCCTGTTTTGGGACTCTGCACAGAAAGTGTTTGCAGACTGCTGAATCCACACACGGGTTTAACTCTGGAAGTTGAGTGCACACATTGACAACCGTTCTGTTAGATAGCTGCGTTTTGGATTTAGAAGCAGATATTTCCCTGTGCTTACTGCTGTTTCTTCCATATGCCGGTAACGGGCTGAAAACGCCTGTTTTGGAACTCTGCAGAGAAAGTGTTTGCAGACTGCTGAATCGACACACGAGTTTAACTCAGGAAGTTGAGTGCACACATTGACAACCGTTCTGTTAGATAGCTGCGTTTTGGATTTAGAAGCAGATATTTCCCTGTGCTTACTGCTGTTTCTTCCATATGCCGGTAATGGGCTGAAAACGCCTGTTTTGGGACTCTGCACAGAAAGTGTTTGCAGACTGCTGAATCCACACACGGGTTTAACTCTGGAAGTTGAGTGCACACATTGACAACCGTTCTGTTGCAAAGCTGCGTTTTGGATTTAGAAGCAGATATTTCCCTGTGCTTACTGCTGTTTCTTCCATATGCCGGTAACGGGCTGAAAACGCCTGTTTTGAGACTCTGCAGAGAAAGTGTTTGCAGACTGCTGAATCCACACACGGGTTTAACTCTGGAAGTTGAGTGCACACATTGACAACCGTTCAGTTAGATAGCTGCGTTTTGGATTTAGAAGAAGATATTTCACTGTGCTTACTGCTGTTTCTTCCATATGCCTGTAACGGGCTGAAAACGCCTGTTTTGGGACTCTGCAGAGAAAGTGTTTGCAGACTGCTGAATCCACACACGGGTTTAACTCTGGAAGTTGAGTGCACACATTGACAACCGTTCTGTTAGATAGCTGCGTTTTGGATTTAGAAGCAGATATTTCCCTGTGCTTACTGCTGTTTCTTCCATATGCCGGTAATGGGCTGAAAACGCCTGTATTGGGACTCTGCACAGAAAGTGTTTGCAGACTGCTGAATCCACACACGGGTTTAACTCTGGAAGTTGAGTGCACACATTGACAACCGTTCTGTTAGATAGCTGCGTTTTGGATTTAGAAGCAGATATTTCCCTGTGCTTACTGCTGTTTCTTCCATTTGCCGGTAGTGGGCTGAAAACGCCTGTTTTGGGACTCTGTAGAGAAGGTGTTTGCAGACTGCTGAATCCACACACTGCTTTAACTCTGGAAGTTGAGTGCACACATTGACAACCTTTCTGTTAGATAGCTGCGTTTTGGATTTAGAAGCAGATATTTCCCTGTGCTTACTGCTGTTTCTTCCATATTCCGGTAATGGGCTGAAAACACCTGTTTTGGGACTCTGCAGAGAAAGTGTTTGCAGACTGCTGAATCCACACACGGGTTTAACTCTGGAAGTTGAGTGCACACATTGACAACCGTTCTGTTAGATAGCTGCGTTTTGGATTTAGAAGCAGATATTTCCCTGTGCTTACTGCTGTTTCTTCCATAAGCCGGTAACGGGCTGAAAACCCCTGTTTTGGGACTCTGCAGAGAAAGTGTTTGCAGACTTCTGAATCCACACACGGGTTTAACTCTGAAAGTTGAGTGCACACATTGAAAACCGTTCTGTTAGATAGCGGCGTTTTGGATTTAGAAGCAGATGTTTCCCTGTGCTTACTGCTGTTTCTTCCATATGCCGGTAATGGGCTGAAAACGCCTGTTTTGGGACTCTGCAGAGAAAGTGTTTGCAGACTGCTGAATCCACACACGGGTTTAACTCTGGAAGTTGAGTGCACACATTGACAACCGTTCTGTTAGATAGCTGCGTTTTGGATTTAGAAGCAGATATTTCCCTGTGCTTACTGCTGTTTCTTCCATATGCCGGTAATGGGCTGAAAACGCCTGTTTTGGGAATCTGCAGAGAAAGTGTTGCAGACTGCTGAATCCACACACGGGTTTAACTCTGGAATTTGAGTGCACACATTGACAACCGTTCTGTTAGATAGCTGCGTTTTGGATTTAGACGCAGATATTTCCCTGTGCTTACTGCTGTTTCTTCCATATGCCGGTAATGGGCTGAAAACGCCTGCTTTGGGACTCTGCAGAGAAAGTGTTTGCAGACTGCTGAATCCACACACGGGTTTAACTCTGGAAGTTGAGTGCACACATTGACAACCATTCTGTTAGATAGCTGCGTTTTGGATTTAGAAGCAGATATTTCCCTGTGCTTACTGCTGTTTCTTCCATATGCCGGTAATGGGCTGAAAACGCCTGCTTTGGGACTCTGCAGAGAAAGTGTTTGCAGACTGCTGAATCCACACACGGGTTTAACTCTGGAAGTTGAGTGCACACATTGACAACCGTTCTGTTAGATAGCTGCGTTTTGGATATAGAAGCAGATATTTCCCTGTGCTTACTGCTGTTTCTTCCATATGCCGGTAATGGGCTGAAAACGCCTGTTTTGGGACTCTGCAGAGAAAGTGTTTGCAGACTGCTGAATCCACACACGGGTTTAACTTTGGAAGTTGAGTGCACACATTGACAACCGTTCTGTTAGATAGCTGCATTTTGGATTTAGAAGCAGATATTTCCCTGTGCTTACTGCTGTTTCTTCCATATGCCGGTAATGGGCTGAAAACGCCTGTTTTGGGACTCTGCAGAGAAAGTGTTGCAGACTGCTGAATCCACACACGGGTTTAACTCTGGAAGTTGAGTGCACACATTGACAGCCGTTCTGTTAGATAGCTGCGTTTTGGATTTAGAAGCAGATATTTCCCTGTGCTTACTGCTGTTTCTTCCATATGCCGGTAATGGGCTGAAAACGCCTGTTTTGGGACTCTGCAGAGAAAGTGTTTGCAGACTGCTGAATCCACACACGGGTTTAACTCTGGAAGTTGAGTGCACACATTGACAACCATTCTGTTAGATAGCTGCGTTTTGGATTTAGAAGCAGATATTTCCCTGTGCTTACTGCTGTTTATTCCATAAGCCGGTAGTGGGCTGAAAACGCCTGTTTTGGGACTCTGCACAAAAAGTGTGTGCAGACTGCTGAATCCACACGGGTTTAACTCTGGAAGTTGAGTGCACACATTGACAACCGTTCTGTTAGATAGCTGCGTTTTGGATTTAGAAGATATTTCCCTGTGCTTACTGCTGTTTCTTCCATATGCCGGTAATGGGCTGAAAACGCCTGTTTTGGGACTCTGCAGAGAAAGTGTTTGCAAACTGCTGAATCCACACACTGGTTTAACTCTGGAAGTTGAGTGCACACATTGACAACCGTTCTGTTAGATAGCTGCGTTTTCGATTTAGAAGCAGATATTTCCCTGTACTTACTGCTGTTTCTTCCATATGCCGGTAATGGGCTGAAAACGCCTGTTTTGGGACTCTGCAGAGAAAGTGTTTGCAGACTGCTGAATCCACACACGGGTGTAACTCTGGAAGTTGAGTGCACACATTGACAACCGTTCTGTTAGATAGCTGCGTTTTGGATTTAGAAGCAGATATTTCCCTGTGCTTACTGCTGTTTCTTCCATATGCCGGTAATGGGCTGAAAACGCCTGTTTTCGGACTCTGCAGAGAAAGTGTTTGCACACTGCTGAATCCACACACGGGTTTAACTATGGAAGTTGAGTGCACACATTGACAACCGTTCTATTAGATAGCTGCATTTTGGATTTAGAAGCTGATATTTCCCTGTGCTTACTGCTGTTTCTTCCATATGCCGGTAATGGGCTGAAAACGCCTGTTTTGGGACTCTGCACAGAAAGTGTTGCAGACAGCTGAATCCACACAAGGGTTTAACTCTGAAAGTTGAGTGCACACATTGACAACCATTCTGTTAGATAGCTGCGTTTTGGATTTAGAAGCAGATATTTCCCTGTGCTTACTGCTGTTTCTTCCATATGCCGGTAATGGGCTGAAAACGCCTGTATTGGGACTCTGCACAAAAAGTGTTTGCAGACTGCTGAATCCACACGGGTTTAACTCTGGAAGTTGAGTGCACACATTGACAACCGTTCTGTTAGATAGCTGCGTTTTGGATTTAGAAGCAGATATTTCCCTGTTCTTACTGCTGTTTCTTCCATATGCCGGTAATGGGCTGAAAACGCCTGTTTTGGAACTCTGCAGAGAAAGTGTTTGCAGACTGCTGAATCCACACACGGGTTTAACTCTGGAAGTTGAGTGCACACAGTGACAACCGTTCTGTTAGATAGCTGCGTTTTGGATTTAGAAGCAGATATTTCCCTGTGCTTACTGCTGTTTCTTCCATATGCCGGTAATGGGCTGAAAACGCCTGTATTGGGACTCTGCAGAGAAAGTGTTTGCAGACTGCTGAATCCACACACGGGTTTAACTCTGGAAGTTGAGTGCACACATTGACAACCGTTCTGTTAGATAGCTGCGTTTTGGATATAGAAGCAGATATTTCCCTGTGCTTACTGCTGTTTCTTCCATATGCCGGTAATGGGCTGAAAATGCCTGTTTTGGGACTCTGCAGAGAAAGTGTTTGCAGACTGCTGAATCCACACACGGGTTTAACTCTGGAAGTTGAGTGCACACATTGACAACCGTTCTGTTAGATAGCTGCATTTTGGATTTAGAAGCAGATATTTCCCTGTGCTTACTGCTGTTTCTTCCATATGCCGGTAATGGGCTGAAAACGCCTGTTTTGGGACTCTGCAGAGAAAGTGTTGCAGACTGCTGAATCCACACACGGGTTTAACTCTGGAAGTTGAGTGCACACATTGACAACCGTTCTGTTAGATAGCTGCGTTTTGGATTTAGAAGCAGATATTTCCCTGTGCTTACTGCTGTTTCTTCCATATGCCGGTAATGGGCTGAAAACGCCTGTTTTGGGACTCTGCAGAGAAAGTGTTTGCAGACTGCTGAATCCACACACGGGTTTAACTCTGGAAGTTGAGTGCACACATTGACAACCATTCTGTTAGATAGCTGCGTTTTGGATTTAGAAGCAGATATTTCCCTGTGCTTACTGCTGTTTATTCCATAAGCCGGTAGTGGGCTGAAAACGCCTGTTTTGGGACTCTGCACAAAAAGTGTGTGCAGACTGCTGAATACACACGGGTTTAACTCTGGAAGTTGAGTGCACACATTGACAACCGTTCTGTTAGATAGCTGCGTTTTGGATTTAGAAGCAGATATTTCCCTGTGCTTACTGCTGTTTCTTCCATATGCCGGTAATGGGCTGAAAACGCCTGTTTTGGGACTCTGCAGAGAAAGTGTTTGCAGACTTTTGAATCCACACACAGGTTTAATTCTGGAAATTGAGGGCACACATTGACAACCGTTCTGTTAGATAGCTGCGTTTTGGATTTAGAAGCAGATATTTCCCTGTGCTTACTGCTGTTTCTTCCATATGCCGGTAATGGGCTGAAAACGCCTGTTTTGGGACTCTGCAGAGAAAGTGTTTGCAAACTGCTGAATCCACACACTGGTATAACTCTGGAAGTTGAGTGCACACATTGACAACCGTTCTGTTAGATAGCTGCGTTTTGGATTTCGAAGCAGATATTTCCCTGTGCTTACTGCTGTTTCTTCCATATGATGGTAATGGGCTGAATACGCCTGTTTTGGGACTCTGCAGAGAAAGTGTTTGCAGACTGCTGAATGCACACACGGGTTTAACTCTGGAAGTTGAGTGCACACATTGACAACGGTTCTGTTAGATAGCTGCGTTTTGGATTTAGAAGCAGATATTTCCCTGTGCTTACTGCTGTTTCTTCCATATGCCGGTAACGGGCTGCAAACGCCTGTTTTGGGACTCTGCAGAGAAAGTGTTTGCAGACTGCTGAATTCACACACAGGTTTAACTCTGGAAGTTGAGTGCACACATTGACAACCGTTCTGTTAGATAGCTGCGTTTTGGATTTAGAAGCAGATATTTCCCTGTGCTTAATGCTGTTTCTTCCATATGCCGGTAATGGGCTGAAAACGCCTGTTTTGGGACTCTGCAGAGAAAGTGTTTGCAGACTGCTGAATCCACACACGGGTTTAACTCTGGAAGTTGAGTGCACACATTGACAACCGTTCTGTTAGAAAGCTGCGTTTTGGATTTAGAAGCAGATATTTCCCTGTGCTTACTGCTGTTTCTTCCATATGCCGGTAACGGGCTGAAAACGCCTGTTTTGGGAATCTGCAGAGAAAGTGTTTGCAGACTGCTGAATCCACACACCGGTTTAACTCTGGAAGTTGAGTGCACACATTGACAACCGTTCTGTTAGATAGCTGCGTTTTGGATTTAGAAGCAGATATTTCCCTGTGCTTACTGCTGTTTCTTCCATATGCCGGTAATGGGCTGAAAACGCCTGTTTTGGGACTCTGCAGAGAAAGTGTTTGCAGACTGCTGAATCCACACACGGGTTTAACTCTGGAAGTTGAGTGCACACATTGACAACCGTTCTGTTAGATAGCTGCGTTTTGGATTTAGAAGCAGATATTTCCCTGTGCTTACTGCTGTTTCTTCCATATGCCGGTAATGGGCTGAAAACGCCTGTTTTGGGACGCTGCAGAGAAAGTGTTTGCAGACTGCTGAATCCACACACGGGTTTAACTCTGGAAGTTGAGTGCACACATTGACAACCGTTCTGTTAGATAGCTGCGTTTTGGATTTAGAAGCAGATATTTCCCTGTGCTTACTGCTGTTTCTTCCATATGCCGGTAATGGGCTGAAAACGCCTGTTTTGGGACTCTGCAGAGAAAGTGTTTGCAGACTGGTGAATCCACACACGGATTTAACTCTGTAAGTTGAGTGCACACATTGACAACCGTTCTGTTAGATAGCTGCGTTTTGGATTTAGAAACAGATATTTCCCTGTGCTTAATGCTGTTTCTTCCATATGCCGGTAATGGGCTGAAAACGCCTGTTTTGGGACTCTGCAGAGAAAGTGTTTGCAGACTGATGAATCCACACACAGGTTTAACTCTGGAGGTTGAGTGCACACATTGACAACCGTTCTGTTAGATAGCTGCGTTTTGGATTTAGAAGCAGATATTTCCCTGTGCTTACTTCTGTTTCTTCCATATGCCGGTAATGTCCTGAAAACGCCTGTTTTGGGACTCTGCAGAGAAAGTGTTTGCAGACTGCTGAATCCACACACGGGTTTAACTCTGGAAGTTGAGTGCTCACATTGACAACCGTTCTGTTAGATAGCTGCGTTTTGGATTTAGAAGCTGATATTTCCCTGTGCTTACTGCTGTTTCTTCCATATGCCGGTAACGGGCTGAAAACGCCTGTTTTGGGACTCTGCAGAGAAAGTGTTTGCAGACTGTTGAATCCACACACGGGTTTAACTCTGGACGTTGAGTGCACACATTGACAATCGTTCTGTTAGATAGCTGCGTTTTGGATTTAGAAGCAGATATTTCCCTGTGCTTACTGCTGTTTCTTCCATATGCCGGTAAAGGGCTGAAAACGCCTGTTTTGGGACTCTGCAGAGAAAGTGTTTGCAGACTGCTGAATCCACACACGGGTTTAACTCTGGAAGTTGAGTGCACACATTGACAACCGTTCTGTTAGATAGCTGCGTTTTGGATTTAGAAGCAGATATTTCCCTGTGCTTACTGCTGTTTCTTCCATATGCCGGTAATGGGCTGAAAACGCCTGTTTTGGGACTCTGCACAGAAAGTGTTTGCAGACTGCTGAATCCACACACGGGTTTAACTCTGGAAGTTGAGTGCACACATTGACAACCGTTCTGTTAGATAGCTGCGTTTTGGATTTAGAAGAAGATATTTCACTGTGCTTACTGCTGTTTCTTCCATATGCCTGTAACGGGCTGAAAACGCCTGTTTTGGGACTCTGAAGAGAAAGTGTTTGCAGACTGCTGAATCCACACACCGGTTTAACTCTGGAAGTTGAGTGCACTCATTGACAACCGTTCTGTTAGATAGCTGCGTTTTGGATTTAGAAGCAGATATTTCCCTGTGCTTACTGCTGTTTCTTCCATATGCCGGTAATGGGCTGAAAACGCCTGTTTTGGGACTCTGCACAGAAAGTGTTTGCAGACTGCTGAATCCACACACGGGTTTAACTCTGGAAGTTGAGTGCACACATTGACAACCGTTCTGTTAGAGAGCTGCGTTTTGGATTTAGAAGCAGATATTTCCCTGTGCTTACTGCTGTTTCTGCCATTTGCCGGTAATGGGCTGAAAACGCCTGTTTTGGGACTCTGCAGAGAAAGTGTTTGCAGACTGCTGAATCCACACACGGGTTTAACTCTGGAAGTTGAGTGCACACATTGACAACCGTTCTGTTAGATAGCTGCGTTTTGGATTTAGAAGCAGATATTTCCCTGTGCTTACTGCTGTTTCTTCCATATGCCGGTAATGACCTGAAAACGCCTGTTTTGGGACTCTGCAGAGAAAGTGTTTGCAGACTGCTGAATCGACACACGGGTTTAACTCTGGAAGTTGAGTGCACACGTTGACAACCATTCTGTTAGATAGCTGCGTTTTGGATTTAGAAGCAGATATTTCCCTGTGCTTACTGCTGTTTCTTCCATATGCCGGTAAAGGGCTGAAAACGCCTGTTTTGGGACTCTGCAGAGAAAGTGTTTGCAGACTGCTGAATCTAAACACGGGTTTAACTCTGGATGTTGAGTGCACACATTGACAACCGTTCTGTTAGATAGCTGCGTTTTGGATTTAGAAGCAGATATTTCCCTGTGCTTACTGCTGTTTCTTCCATATACCGGTAATGGGATGAAAACACCTGTTTTGGGACTCTGCAGAGAAAGTGTTTGCAGACTGCTGAATCCACAAACGGGTTTAACTCTGGAAGTTGAGTGCACACATTGACAACCGTTCTGTTAGATAGCTGCGTTTTGGATTTAGAAGCAGATATTTCCCTGTGCTTACTGCTGTTTCTTCCATATGCCGGTAACGGGGTGAAAACGCCTGTTTTGGGACTCTGCAGAGAAAGTGTTTGCAGACTGCTGAATCTAAACACGGGTTTAACTCCGGAAGTTGAGTGCACACATTGAGAACCGTTCTGTTAGATAGCTGCGTTTTGGATTTAGAAGCAGATATTTCCCTGTGCTTACTGCTGTTTCTTCCATATGCCGGTAATGGGCTGAAAACGCCTGTTTTGGGACTCTGCACAGAAAGTGTTTGCAGACTGCTGAATCCACACACGGGTTTAACTCTGGAAGTTGAGTGCACACATTGAGAACCGTTCTGTTAGATAGCTGCGTTTTGGATTTAGAAGCAGATATTTCCCTGTGCTTACTGCTGTTTCTTCCATATGCCGGTAACGGGCTGAAAACGCCTGTTTTGAGACTCTGCAGAGAAAGTGTTTGCAGACTGCTGAATCCACACACGGGTTTAACTCTGGAAGTTGAGTGCACACATTGACAACCGTTCAGTTAGATAGCTGCGTTTTGGATTTAGAAGAAGATATTTCACTGTGCTTACTGCTGTTTCTTCCATATGCCTGTAACGGGCTGAAAACGCCTGTTTTGGGACTCTGCAGAGAAAGTGTTTGCAGACTGCTGAATCCACACACGGGTTTAACTCTGGAAGTTGAGTGCACACATTGACAACCGTTCTGTTAGATAGCTGCGTTTTGGATTTAGAAGCAGATATTTCCCTGTGCTTACTGCTGTTTCTTCCATATGCCGGTAATGGGCTGAAAACGCCTGTTTTGGGACTCTGCACAGAAAGTGTTTGCAGACTGCTGAATCCACACACGGGTTTAACTCTGGAAGTTGAGTGCACACATTGACAACCGTTCTGTTAGATAGCTGCGTTTTGGATTTAGAAGCAGATATTTCCCTGTGCTTACTGCTGTTTCTTCCATTTGCCGGTAGTGGGCTGAAAACGCCTGTTTTGGGACTCTGCAGAGAAAGTGTTTGCAGACTGCTGAATCCACACACGGGTTTAACTCTGGAAGTTGAGTGCACACATTGACAACCGTTCTGTTAGATAGCTGCGTTTTGGATTTAGAAGCAGATATTTCCCTGTGCTTACTGCTGTTTCTTCCATATGCCGGTAATGGGCTGAAAACGCCTGTTTTGGGACTCTGCACAGAAAGTGTTTGCAGACTGCTGAATCCACACACCGGTTTAACTCTGGAAGTTGAGTGCACACATTGACAACCGTTCTGTTAGATAGCTGCGTTTTCGATTTAGAAGCAGTTATTTCCCTGTGCTTACTACTGTTTCTTCCATATGCCGGTAATGGGCTGAAAACGCCTGTTTTGGGACTCTGCAGAGAAAGTGTTTGCAGACTGCTGAATCCACACACCGGTTTAACTCTGGAAGTTGAGTGCACACATTGACAACCGTTCTGTTAGATAGCTGCGTTTTCGATTTAGAAGCAGATATTTCCCTGTGCTTACTGCTGTTTCTTCCATATGCCGGTAAAGGGCTGAAAACGCCTGTTTTGGGACTCTGCAGAGAAAGTGTTTGCAGACTACTGAATCCACACACGGGTTTAACTCTGGAAGTTGAGTGCACACATTGACAACCGTTCTGTTAGATAGCTGCGTTTTGGATTTAGAAGCAGATATTTCCCTGTGCTTACTGTTGTTTCTTCCATATGCCGGTAATGTCCTGAAAACGCCTGTTTTGGGACTCTGCAGAGAAAGTGTTTGCAGACTGCTGAATCCACACATGGGTTTAATTCTGGAAGTTGAGTGCACACATTGACAACCGTTCTGTTAGATAGCTGCGTTTTGGATTTAGAAGCAGATATTTCCCTGTGCTTACTGCTGTTTCTTCCATATGCTGGTAATGGGCTGAAAACGCCTGTTTGGGGACTCTGCACAGAAAGTGTTTGCAGACTGCTGAATCCACACACGGGTTTAACTCTGGAAGTTGAGTGCACACATTGACAACCGTTCTGGTAGATAGCTGCGTTTTGGATTTAGAAGCAGATATTTCCCTGTGCTTACTGCTGTTTCTTCCATATGCCGGTATTGGGCTGAAAACGCCTGTTTTGGGACTCTGCAGAGAAAGTGTTTGCAGACTGCTGAATCCACACACGGGTTTAACTCTGGAAGTTGAGTGCACACATTGACAACCGTTCTGTTAGATAGCTGCGTTTTGGATTTAGAAGCAGATATTTCCCTGTGCTTACTGCTGTTTCTTCCATATGCCGGTAATGACTTGAAAACGCCTGTTTAGGGACTCTGCAGAGAAAGTGTTTGCAGACTGCTGAATCGACACACGGGTTTAACTCTGGAAGTTGAGTGCACACGTTGACAACCATTCTGTTAGATAGCTGCGTTTTGGATTTAGAAGCAGATATTTCCCTGTGCTTACTGCTGTTTCTTCCATATGCCGGTAAAGGGCTGAAAACGCCTGTTTTGGGACTCTGCACAGAAAGTGTTTGCAGACTGCTGAATCCACACACGGGTTTAACTCTGGAAGTTGAGTGCACACATTGACAACCGTTCTGTTAGATAGCTGCGTTTTGGATTTAGAAGCAGATATTTCCCTGTGCTTACTGCTGTTTCTTCCATATGCCGGTAACGGGCTGAAAACGCCTGTTTTGAGACTCTGCAGAGAAAGTGTTTGCAGACTGCTGAATCTAAACACGGGTTTAACTCTGGATGTTGAGTGCACACATTGACAACCGTTCTGTTAGATAGCTGCGTTTTGGATTTAGAAGCAGATATTTCCCTGTGCTTACTGCTGTTTCTTCCATATACCGGTAATGGGATGAAAACGCCTGTTTTGGGACTCTGCAGAGAAAGTGTTTGCAGACTGCTGAATCCACAAACGGGTTTAACTCTGGAAGTTGAGTGCACACATTGACAACCGTTCTGTTAGATAGCTGCGTTTTGGATTTAGAAGCAGATATTTCCCTGTGCTTACTGCTGTTTCTTCCATATGCCGGTAACGGGGTGAAAACGCCTGTTTTGGGACTCTGCAGAGAAAGTGTTTGCAGACTGCTGAATCTAAACACGGGTTTAACTCCGGAAGTTGAGTGAACACATTGACAACCGTTCTGTTAGATAGCTGCGTTTTGGATTTAGAAGCAGATATTTCCCTGTGCTTACTGCTGTTTCTTCCATATGCCGGTAATGGGCTGAAAATGCCTGTTTTGGGACTCTGCAGAGAAAGTGTTTGCAGATTGCTGAGTCCACACACGGGTTTAACTCTGGAAGTTGAGTGCACACATTGACAACCGTTCTGTTAGATAGCTGCGTTTTGGATTTAGAAGCAGATATTTCCCTGTGCTTACTGCTGTTTCTTCCATTTGCCGGTAATGGGCTGAAAACGCCTGTTTTGGGACTCTGCAGAGAAAGTGTTTGCAGACTGCTGAATCCACACACGGGTTTAACTCTGGAAGTTGAGTGCACACATTGACAACCGTTCTGTTAGATAGCTGCGTTTTGGATTTAGAAGCAGATATTTCCCTGTGCTTACTGCTGTTTCTTCCATATGCCGGTAATGACCTGAAAACGCCTGTTTTGGGACTCTGCAGAGAAAGTGTTTGCAGACTGCTGAATCGACACACGGGTTTAACTCTGGAAGTTGAGTGCACACGTTGACAACCATTCTGTTAGATAGCTGCGTTTTGGATTTAGAAGCAGATATTTCCCTGTGCTTACTGCTGTTTCTTCCATATGCCGGTAAAGGGCTGAAAACGCCTGTTTTGGGACTCTGCAGAGAAAGTGTTTGCAGACTGCTGAATCTAAACACGGGTTTAACTCTGGATGTTGAGTGCACACATTGACAACCGTTCTGTTAGATAGCTGCGTTTTGGATTTAGAAGCAGATATTTCCCTGTGCTTACTGCTGTTTCTTCCATATACCGGTAATGGGATGAAAACGCCTGTTTTGGGACTCTGCAGAGAAAGTGTTTGCAGACTGCTGAATCCACAAACGGGTTTAACTCTGGAAGTTGAGTGCACACATTGACAACCGTTCTGTTAGATAGCTGCGTTTTGGATTTAGAAGCAGATATTTCCCTGTGCTTACTGCTGTTTCTTCCATATGCCGGTAACGGGGTGAAAACGCCTGTTTTGGGACTCTGCAGAGAAAGTGTTTGCAGACTGCTGAATCTAAACACGGGTTTAACTCCGGAAGTTGAGTGCACACATTGAGAACCGTTCTGTTAGATAGCTGCGTTTTGGATTTAGAAGCAGATATTTCCCTGTGCTTACTGCTGTTTCTTCCATATGCCGGTAATGGGCTGAAAACGCCTGTTTTCGGACTCTGCAGAGAAAGTGTTTGCACACTGCTGAATCCACACACGGGTTTAACTATGGAAGTTGAGTGCACACATTGACAACCGTTCTATTAGATAGCTGCATTTTGGATTTAGAAGCTGATATTTCCCTGTGCTTACTGCTGTTTCTTCCATATGCCGGTAATGGGCTGAAAACGCCTGTTTTGGGACTCTGCACAGAAAGTGTTGCAGACAGCTGAATCCACACAAGGGTTTAACTCTGAAAGTTGAGTGCACACATTGACAACCATTCTGTTAGATAGCTGCGTTTTGGATTTAGAAGCAGATATTTCCCTGTGCTTACTGCTGTTTCTTCCATATGCCGGTAATGGGCTGAAAACGCCTGTATTGGGACTCTGCACAAAAAGTGTTTGCAGACTGCTGAATCCACACGGGTTTAACTCTGGAAGTTGAGTGCACACATTGACAACCGTTCTGTTAGATAGCTGCGTTTTGGATTTAGAAGCAGATATTTCCCTGTGCTTACTGCTGTTTCTTCCATATGCCGGTAATGGGCTGAAAACGCCTGTTTTGGAACTCTGCAGAGAAAGTGTTTGCAGACTGCTGAATCCACACACGGGTTTAACTCTGGAAGTTGAGTGCACACAGTGACAACCGTTCTGTTAGATAGCTGCGTTTTGGATTTAGAAGCAGATATTTCCCTGTGCTTACTGCTGTTTCTTCCATATGCCGGTAATGGGCTGAAAACGCCTGTATTGGGACTCTGCAGAGAAAGTGTTTGCAGACTGCTGAATCCACACACGGGTTTAACTCTGGAAGTTGAGTGCACACATTGACAACCGTTCTGTTAGATAGCTGCGTTTTGGATATAGAAGCAGATATTTCCCTGTGCTTACTGCTGTTTCTTCCATATGCCGGTAATGGGCTGAAAACGCCTGTTTTGGGACTCTGCAGAGAAAGTGTTTGCAGACTGCTGAATCCACACACGGGTTTAACTCTGGAAGTTGAGTGCACACATTGACAACCGTTCTGTTAGATAGCTGCATTTTGGATTTAGAAGCAGATATTTCCCTGTGCTTACTGCTGTTTCTTCCATATGCCGGTAATGGGCTGAAAACGCCTGTTTTGGGACTCTGCAGAGAAAGTGTTGCAGACTGCTGAATCCACACACGGGTTTAACTCTGGAAGTTGAGTGCACACATTGACAACCGTTCTGTTAGATAGCTGCGTTTTGGATTTAGAAGCAGATATTTCCCTGTGCTTACTGCTGTTTCTTCCATATGCCGGTAATGGGCTGAAAACGCCTGTTTTGGGACTCTGCAGAGAAAGTGTTTGCAGACTGCTGAATCCACACACGGGTTTAACTCTGGAAGTTGAGTGCACACATTGACAACCATTCTGTTAGATAGCTGCGTTTTGGATTTAGAAGCAGATATTTCCCTGTGCTTACTGCTGTTTATTCCATAAGCCGGTAGTGGGCTGAAAACGCCTGTTTTGGGACTCTGCACAAAAAGTGTGTGCAGACTGCTGAATACACACGGGTTTAACTCTGGAAGTTGAGTGCACACATTGACAACCGTTCTGTTAGATAGCTGCGTTTTGGATTTAGAAGCAGATATTTCCCTGTGCTTACTGCTGTTTCTTCCATATGCCGGTAATGGGCTGAAAACGCCTGTTTTGGGACTCTGCAGAGAAAGTGTTTGCAGACTTTTGAATCCACACACAGGTTTAATTCTGGAAATTGAGGGCACACATTGACAACCGTTCTGTTAGATAGCTGCGTTTTGGATTTAGAAGCAGATATTTCCCTGTGCTTACTGCTGTTTCTTCCATATGCCGGTAATGGGCTGAAAACGCCTGTTTTGGGACTCTGCAGAGAAAGTGTTTGCAAACTGCTGAATCCACACACTGGTATAACTCTGGAAGTTGAGTGCACACATTGACAACCGTTCTGTTAGATAGCTGCGTTTTGGATTTCGAAGCAGATATTTCCCTGTGCTTACTGCTGTTTCTTCCATATGATGGTAATGGGCTGAATACGCCTGTTTTGGGACTCTGCAGAGAAAGTGTTTGCAGACTGCTGAATGCACACACGGGTTTAACTCTGGAAGTTGAGTGCACACATTGACAACGGTTCTGTTAGATAGCTGCGTTTTGGATTTAGAAGCAGATATTTCCCTGTGCTTACTGCTGTTTCTTCCATATGCCGGTAACGGGCTGCAAACGCCTGTTTTGGGACTCTGCAGAGAAAGTGTTTGCAGACTGCTGAATTCACACACAGGTTTAACTCTGGAAGTTGAGTGCACACATTGACAACCGTTCTGTTAGATAGCTGCGTTTTGGATTTAGAAGCAGATATTTCCCTGTGCTTAATGCTGTTTCTTCCATATGCCGGTAATGGGCTGAAAACGCCTGTTTTGGGACTCTGCAGGGAAAGTGTTTGCAGACTGCTGAATCCACACACGGGTTTAACTCTGGAAGTTGAGTGCACACATTGACAACCGTTCTGTTAGAAAGCTGCGTTTTGGATTTAGAAGCAGATATTTCCCTGTGCTTACTGCTGTTTCTTCCATATGCCGGTAACGGGCTGAAAACGCCTGTTTTGGGACTCTGCAGAGAAAGTGTTTGCAGACTGCTGAATCCACACACCGGTTTAACTCTGGAAGTTGAGTGCACACATTGACAACCGTTCTGTTAGATAGCTGCGTTTTGGATTTAGAAGCAGATATTTCCCTGTGCTTACTGCTGTTTCTTCCATATGCCGGTAATGGGCTGAAAACGCCTGTTTTGGGACTCTGCAGAGAAAGTGTTTGCAGACTGCTGAATCCACACACGGGTTTAACTCTGGAAGTTGAGTGCACACATTGACAACCGTTCTGTTAGATAGCTGCGTTTTGGATTTAGAAGCAGATATTTCCCTGTGCTTACTGCTGTTTCTTCCATATGCCGGTAATGGGCTGAAAACGCCTGTTTTGGGACTCTGCAGAGAAAGTGTTTGCAGACTGCTGAATCCACACACGGGTTTAACTCTGGAAGTTGAGTGCACACATTGACAACCGTTCTGTTAGATAGCTGCGTTTTGGATTTAGAAGCAGATATTTCCCTGTGCTTACTGCTGTTTCTTCCATATGCCGGTAATGGGCTGAAAACGCCTGTTTTGGGACTCTGCAGAGAAAGTGTTTGCAGACTGGTGAATCCACACACGGATTTAACTCTGTAAGTTGAGTGCACACATTGACAACCGTTCTGTTAGATAGCTGCGTTTTGGATTTAGAAACAGATATTTCCCTGTGCTTAATGCTGTTTCTTCCATATGCCGATAATGGGCTGAAAACGCCTGTTTTGGGACTCTGCAGAGAAAGTGTTTGCAGACTGATGAATCCACACACAGGTTTAACTCTGGAGGTTGAGTGCACACATTGACAACCGTTCTGTTAGATAGCTGCGTTTTGGATTTAGAAGCAGATATTTCCCTGTGCTTACTGCTGTTTCTTCCATATACCGGTAATGGGATGAAAACACCTGTTTTGGGACTCTGCAGAGAAAGTGTTTGCAGACTGCTGAATCCACAAACGGGTTTAACTCTGGAAGTTGAGTGCACACATTGACAACCGTTCTGTTAGATAGCTGCGTTTTGGATTTAGAAGCAGATATTTCCCTGTGCTTACTGCTGTTTCTTCCATATGCCGGTAACGGGGTGAAAACGCCTGTTTTGGGACTCTGCAGAGAAAGTGTTTGCAGACTGCTGAATCTAAACACGGGATTAACTCCGGAAGTTGAGTGCACACATTGAGAACCGTTCTGTTAGATAGCTGCGTTTTGGATTTAGAAGCAGATATTTCCCTGTGCTTACTGCTGTTTCTTCCATATGCCGGTAATGGGCTGAAAACGCCTGTTTTGGGACTCTGCACAGAAAGTGTTTGCAGACTGCTGAATCCACACACGGGTTTAACTCTGGAAGTTGAGTGCACACATTGAGAACCGTTCTGTTAGATAGCTGCGTTTTGGATTTAGAAGCAGATATTTCCCTGTGCTTACTGCTGTTTCTTCCATATGCCGGTAACGGGCTGAAAACGCCTGTTTTGAGACTCTGCAGAGAAAGTGTTTGCAGACTGCTGAATCCACACACGGGTTTAACTCTGGAAGTTGAGTGCACACATTGACAACCGTTCAGTTAGATAGCTGCGTTTTGGATTTAGAAGAAGATATTTCACTGTGCTTACTGCTGTTTCTTCCATATGCCTGTAACGGGCTGAAAACGCCTGTTTTGGGACTCTGCAGAGAAAGTGTTTGCAGACTGCTGAATCCACACACGGGTTTAACTCTGGAAGTTGAGTGCACACATTGACAACCGTTCTGTTAGATAGCTGCGTTTTGGATTTAGAAGCAGATATTTCCCTGTGCTTACTGCTGTTTCTTCCATATGCCGGTAATGGGCTGAAAACGCCTGTTTTGGGACTCTGCACAGAAAGTGTTTGCAGACTGCTGAATCCACACACGGGTTTAACTCTGGAAGTTGAGTGCACACATTGACAACCGTTCTGTTAGATAGCTGCGTTTTGGATTTAGAAGCAGATATTTCCCTGTGCTTACTGCTGTTTCTTCCATTTGCCGGTAGTGGGCTGAAAACGCCTGTTTTGGGACTCTGCAGAGAAAGTGTTTGCAGACTGCTGAATCCACACACGGGTTTAACTCTGGAAGTTGAGTGCACACATTGACAACCGTTCTGTTAGATAGCTGCGTTTTGGATTTAGAAGCAGATATTTCCCTGTGCTTACTGCTGTTTCTTCCATATGCCGGTAATGGGCTGAAAACGCCTGTTTTGGGACTCTGCACAGAAAGTGTTTGCAGACTGCTGAATCCACACACCGGTTTAACTCTGGAAGTTGAGTGCACACATTGACAACCGCTCTGTTAGATAGCTGCGTTTTCGATTTAGAAGCAGTTATTTCCCTGTGCTTACTACTGTTTCTTCCATATGCCGGTAATGGGCTGAAAACGCCTGTTTTGGGACTCTGCAGAGAAAGTGTTTGCAGACTGCTGAATCCACACACCGGTTTAACTCTGGAAGTTGAGTGCACACATTGACAACCGTTCTGTTAGATAGCTGCGTTTTCGATTTAGAAGCAGATATTTCCCTGTGCTTACTGCTGTTTCTTCCATATGCCGGTAAAGGGCTGAAAACGCCTGTTTTGGGACTCTGCAGAGAAAGTGTTTGCAGACTACTGAATCCACACACGGGTTTAACTCTGGAAGTTGAGTGCACACATTGACAACCGTTCTGTTAGATAGCTGCGTTTTGGATTTAGAAGCAGATATTTCCCTGTGCTTACTGTTGTTTCTTCCATATGCCGGTAATGTCCTGAAAACGCCTGTTTTGGGACTCTGCAGAGAAAGTGTTTGCAGACTGCTGAATCCACACATGGGTTTAATTCTGGAAGTTGAGTGCACACATTGACAACCGTTCTGTTAGATAGCTGCGTTTTGGATTTAGAAGCAGATATTTCCCTGTGCTTACTGCTGTTTCTTCCATATGCTGGTAATGGGCTGAAAACGCCTGTTTGGGGACTCTGCAGAGAAAGTGTTTGCAGACTGCTGAATCGACACACGGGTTTAACTCTGGAAGTTGAGTGCACACGTTGACAACCATTCTGTTAGATAGCTGCGTTTTGGATTTAGAAGCAGATATTTCCCTGTGCTTACTGCTGTTTCTTCCATATGCCGGTAAAGGGCTGAAAACGCCTGTTTTGGGACTCTGCAGAGAAAGTGTTTGCAGACTGCTGAATCTAAACACGGGTTTAACTCTGGATGTTGAGTGCACACATTGACAACCGTTCTGTTAGATAGCTGCGTTTTGGATTTAGAAGCAGATATTTCCCTGTGCTTACTGCTGTTTCTTCCATATACCGGTAATGGGATGAAAACACCTGTTTTGGGACTCTGCAGAGAAAGTGTTTGCAGACTGCTGAATCCACAAACGGGTTTAACTCTGGAAGTTGAGTGCACACATTGACAACCGTTCTGTTAGATAGCTGCGTTTTGGATTTAGAAGCAGATATTTCCCTGTGCTTACTGCTGTTTCTTCCATATGCCGGTAACGGGGTGAAAACGCCTGTTTTGGGACTCTGCAGAGAAAGTGTTTGCAGACTGCTGAATCTAAACACGGGTTTAACTCCGGAAGTTGAGTGCACACATTGAGAACCGTTCTGTTAGATAGCTGCGTTTTGGATTTAGAAGCAGATATTTCCCTGTGCTTACTGCTGTTTCTTCCATATGCCGGTAATGGGCTGAAAACGCCTGTTTTGGGACTCTGCACAGAAAGTGTTTGCAGACTGCTGAATCCACACACGGGTTTAACTCTGGAAGTTGAGTGCACACATTGAGAACCGTTCTGTTAGATAGCTGCGTTTTGGATTTAGAAGCAGATATTTCCCTGTGCTTACTGCTGTTTCTTCCATATGCCGGTAACGGGCTGAAAACGCCTGTTTTGAGACTCTGCAGAGAAAGTGTTTGCAGACTGCTGAATCCACACACGGGTTTAACTCTGGAAGTTGAGTGCACACATTGACAACCGTTCAGTTAGATAGCTGCGTTTTGGATTTAGAAGAAGATATTTCACTGTGCTTACTGCTGTTTCTTCCATATGCCTGTAACGGGCTGAAAACGCCTGTTTTGGGACTCTGCAGAGAAAGTGTTTGCAGACTGCTGAATCCACACACGGGTTTAACTCTGGAAGTTGAGTGCACACATTGACAACCGTTCTGTTAGATAGCTGCGTTTTGGATTTAGAAGCAGATATTTCCCTGTGCTTACTGCTGTTTCTTCCATATGCCGGTAATGGGCTGAAAACGCCTGTTTTGGGACTCTGCACAGAAAGTGTTTGCAGACTGCTGAATCCACACACGGGTTTAACTCTGGAAGTTGAGTACACACATTGACAACCGTTCTGTTAGATAGCTGCGTTTTGGATTTAGAAGCAGATATTTCCCTGTGCTTACTGCTGTTTCTTCCATTTGCCGGTAGTGGGCTGAAAACGCCTGTTTTGGGACTCTGCAGAGAAAGTGTTTGCAGACTGCTGAATCCACACACGGGTTTAACTCTGGAAGCTGAGTGCACACATTGACAACCGTTCTGTTAGATAGCTGCGTTTTGGATTTAGAAGCAGATATTTCCCTGTGCTTACTGCTGTTTCTTCCATATGCCGGTAATGGGCTGAAAACGCCTGTTTTGGGACTCTGCACAGAAAGTGTTTGCAGACTGCTGAATCCACACACCGGTTTAACTCTGGAAGTTGAGTGCACACATTGACAACCGTTCTGTTAGATAGCTGCGTTTTCGATTTAGAAGCAGTTATTTCCCTGTGCTTACTACTGTTTCTTCCATATGCCGGTAATGGGCTGAAAACGCCTGTTTTGGGACTCTGCAGAGAAAGTGTTTGCAGACTGCTGAATCCACACACCGGTTTAACTCTGGAAGTTGAGTGCACACATTGACAACCGTTCTGTTAGATAGCTGCGTTTTCGATTTAGAAGCAGATATTTCCCTGTGCTTACTGCTGTTTCTTCCATATGCCGGTAAAGGGCTGAAAACGCCTGTTTTGGGACTCTGCAGAGAAAGTGTTTGCAGACTACTGAATCCACACACGGGTTTAACTCTGGAAGTTGAGTGCACACATTGACAACCGTTCTGTTAGATAGCTGCGTTTTGGATTTAGAAGCAGATATTTCCCTGTGCTTACTGTTGTTTCTTCCATATGCCGGTAATGTCCTGAAAACGCCTGTTTTGGGACTCTGCAGAGAAAGTGTTTGCAGACTGCTGAATCCACACATGGGTTTAATTCTGGAAGTTGAGTGCACACATTGACAACCGTTCTGTTAGATAGCTGCGTTTTGGATTTAGAAGCAGATATTTCCCTGTGCTTACTGCTGTTTCTTCCATATGCTGGTAATGGGCTGAAAACGCCTGTTTGGGGACTCTGCACAGAAAGTGTTTGCAGACTGCTGAATCCACACACGGGTTTAACTCTGGAAGTTGAGTGCACACATTGACAACCGTTCTGTTAGATAGCTGCGTTTTGGATTTAGAAGCAGATATTTCCCTGTGCTTACTGCTGTTTCTTCCATATGCCGGTAATGGGCTGAAAATGCCTGTTTTGGGACTCTGCAGAGAAAGTGTTTGCAGATTGCTGAGTCCACACACGGGTTTAACTCTGGAAGTTGAGTGCACACATTGACAACCGTTCTGTTAGATAGCTGCGTTTTGGATTTAGAAGCAGATATTTCCCTGTGCTTACTGCTGTTTCTTCCATTTGCGGGTAATGGGCTGAAAACGCCTGTTTTGGGACTCTGCAGAGAAAGTGTTTGCAGACTGCTGAATCCACACACGGGTTTAACTCTGGAAGTTGAGTGCACACATTGACAACCGTTCTGTTAGATAGCTGCGTTTTGGATTTAGAAGCAGATATTTCCCTGTGCTTACTGCTGTTTCTTCCATATGCCGGTAATGACTTGAAAACGCCTGTTTTGGGACTCTGCAGAGAAAGTGTTTGCAGACTGCTGAATCGACACACGGGTTTAACTCTGGAAGTTGAGTGCACACGTTGACAACCATTCTGTTAGATAGCTGCGTTTTGGATTTAGAAGCAGATATTTCCCTGTGCTTACTGCTGTTTCTTCCATATGCCGGTAAAGGGCTGAAAACGCCTGTTTTGGGACTCTGCACAGAAAGTGTTTGCAGACTGCTGAATCCACACACGGGTTTAACTCTGGAAGTTGAGTGCACACATTGACAACCGTTCTGTTAGATAGCTGCGTTTTGGATTTAGAAGCAGATATTTCCCTGTGCTTACTGCTGTTTCTTCCATATGCCGGTAACGGGCTGAAAACGCCTGTTTTGAGACTCTGCAGAGAAAGTGTTTGCAGACTGCTGAATCTAAACACGGGTTTAACTCTGGATGTTGAGTGCACACATTGACAACCGTTCTGTTAGATAGCTGCGTTTTGGATTTAGAAGCAGATATTTCCCTGTGCTTACTGCTGTTTCTTCCATATACCGGTAATGGGATGAAAACGCCTGTTTTGGGACTCTGCAGAGAAAGTGTTTGCAGACTGCTGAATCCACAAACGGGTTTAACTCTGGAAGTTGAGTGCACACATTGACAACCGTTCTGTTAGATAGCTGCGTTTTGGATTTAGAAGCAGATATTTCCCTGTGCTTACTGCTGTTTCTTCCATATGCCGGTAACGGGGTGAAAACGCCTGTTTTGGGACTCTGCAGAGAAAGTGTTTGCAGACTGCTGAATCTAAACACGGGTTTAACTCCGGAAGTTGAGTGAACACATTGACAACCGTTCTGTTAGATAGCTGCGTTTTGGATTTAGAAGCAGATATTTCCCTGTGCTTACTGCTGTTTCTTCCATATGCCGGTAATGGGCTGAAAATGCCTGTTTTGGGACTCTGCAGAGAAAGTGTTTGCAGATTGCTGAGTCCACACACGGGTTTAACTCTGGAAGTTGAGTGCACACATTGACAACCGTTCTGTTAGATAGCTGCGTTTTGGATTTAGAAGCAGATATTTCCCTGTGCTTACTGCTGTTTCTTCCATTTGCCGGTAATGGGCTGAAAACGCCTGTTTTGGGACTCTGCAGAGAAAGTGTTTGCAGACTGCTGAATCCACACACGGGTTTAACTCTGGAAGTTGAGTGCACACATTGACAACCGTTCTGTTAGATAGCTGCGTTTTGGATTTAGAAGCAGATATTTCCCTGTGCTTACTGCTGTTTCTTCCATATGCCGGTAATGACCTGAAAACGCCTGTTTTGGGACTCTGCAGAGAAAGTGTTTGCAGACTGCTGAATCGACACACGGGTTTAACTCTGGAAGTTGAGTGCACACGTTGACAACCATTCTGTTAGATAGCTGCGTTTTGGATTTAGAAGCAGATATTTCCCTGTGCTTACTGCTGTTTCTTCCATATGCCGGTAAAGGGCTGAAAACGCCTGTTTTGGGACTCTGCAGAGAAAGTGTTTGCAGACTGCTGAATCTAAACACGGGTTTAACTCTGGATGTTGAGTGCACACATTGACAACCGTTCTGTTAGATAGCTGCGTTTTGGATTTAGAAGCAGATATTTCCCTGTGCTTACTGCTGTTTCTTCCATATACCGGTAATGGGATGAAAACGCCTGTTTTGGGACTCTGCAGAGAAAGTGTTTGCAGACTGCTGAATCCACAAACGGGTTTAACTCTGGAAGTTGAGTGCACACATTGACAACCGTTCTGTTAGATAGCTGCGTTTTGGATTTAGAAGCAGATATTTCCCTGTGCTTACTGCTGTTTCTTCCATATGCCGGTAACGGGGTGAAAACGCCTGTTTTGGGACTCTGCAGAGAAAGTGTTTGCAGACTGCTGAATCTAAACACGGGTTTAACTCCGGAAGTTGAGTGCACACATTGAGAACCGTTCTGTTAGATAGCTGCGTTTTGGATTTAGAAGCAGATATTTCCCTGTGCTTACTGCTGTTTCTTCCATATGCCGGTAATGGGCTGAAAACGCCTGTTTTGGGACTCTGCACAGAAAGTGTTTGCAGACTGCTGAATCCACACACGGGTTTAACTCTGGAAGTTGAGTGCACACATTGAGAACCGTCCTGTTAGATAGCTGCGTTTTGGATTTAGAAGCAGATATTTCCCTGTGCTTACTGCTGTTTCTTCCATATGCCGGTAACGGGCTGAAAACGCCTGTTTTGAGACTCTGCAGAGAAAGTGTTTGCAGACTGCTGAATCCACACACGGGTTTAACTCTGGAAGTTGAGTGCACACATTGACAACCGTTCAGTTAGATAGCTGCGTTTTGGATTTAGAAGAAGATATTTCACTGTGCTTACTGCTGTTTCTTCCATATGCCTGTAACGGGCTGAAAACGCCTGTTTTGGGACTCTGCAGAGAAAGTGTTTGCAGACTGCTGAATCCACACACGGGTTTAACTCTGGAAGTTGAGTGCACACATTGACAACCGTTCTGTTAGATAGCTGCGTTTTGGATTTAGAAGCAGATATTTCCCTGTGCTTACTGCTGTTTCTTCCATATGCCGGTAAAGGGCTGAAAACGCCTGTTTTGGGACTCTCCACAGAAAGTGTTTGCAGACTGCTGAATCCACACACGGGTTTAACTCTGGAAGTTGAGTGCACACATTGACAACCGTTCTGTTAGATAGCTGCGTTTTGGATTTAGAAGCAGATATTTCCCTGTGCTTACTGCTGTTTCTTCCATTTGCCGGAAGTGGGCTGAAAACGCCTGTTTTGGGACTCTGCAGAGAAAGTGTTTGCAGACTGCTGAATCCACACACGGGTTTAACTCTGGAAGTTGAGTGCACACATTGACAACCGTTCTGTTAGATAGCTGCGTTTTGGATTTAGAAGCAGATATTTCCCTGTGCTTACTGCTGTTTCTTCCATATGCCGGTAATGGGCTGAAAACGCCTGTTTTGGGACTCTGCACAGAAAGTGTTTGCAGACTGCTGAATCCACACACCGGTTTAACTCTGGAAGTTGAGTGCACACATTGACAACCGTTCTGTTAGATAGCTGCGTTTTCGATTTAGAAGCAGTTATTTCCCTGTGCTTACTACTGTTTCTTCCATATGCCGGTAATGGGCTGAAAACGACTGTTTTGGGACTCTGCACAGAAAGTGTTTGCAGACTGCTGAATTGACACACGGGTTTTACTCTGGAAGTTGAGTGCACACATTGACAACCGTTCTGTTAGATAGCTGCGTTTTGGATTTAGAAGCAGATATTTCCCTGTGATTGCTGCTGTTTCTTCCATATGCCGGTAACGGGCTGAAAACGCCTGTTTTGGGACTCTGCAGAGAAAGTTTTTGCAGACTGCTGAATTCACACACAGGTTTAACTCTGGAAGTTGAGTGCACACATTGACAACCGTTCTGTTAGATAGCTGCGTTTTGGATTTAGAAGCAGATATTTCCCTGTGCTTACTGCTGTTTCTTCCATATGCCGGTAATGGGCTGAAAACGCCTGTTTTGGGACTCTGCACAGAAAGTGTTTGCAGACTGCTGAATCCACACACGGTTTTAACTCTGGAAGTTGAGTGCACACATTGACAATCGTTCTGTTAGATAGCTGCGTTTTGGATTTAGAAGCAGATATTTCCCTGTGCTTACTGCTGTTTCTTCCTTATGCCGGTAACGGGTTGAAAACTCCTGTTTTGGGACTCTGCAGAGAAAGTGTTTGCAGACTGCTGAATCCACACACAGGTTTAACTCTGGAAGTTGAGTGCACACATTGACAACCGTTCTGTTAGATAGCTGCGTTTTGGATTTAGAAGCACATATTTCCCTGTGCTTACTGCTGTTTCTTCCATATGCCGGTAATGGGCTGAAAACGCCTGTTTTTGGACTCTGCAGAGAAAGTGTTTGCAGACTGCTGAATCCACACACGGCTTTAACTCTGGAAGTTGAGTGCACACATTGACAACCGTTCTGTTAGATAGCTGCGTTTTGGATTTAGAAGCAGATATTTCCCTGTGCTTACTGCTGTTTCTTCCATATGCCGGTAATGGGCTGAAAATGCCTGTTTTGGGACTCTGCAGAGAAAGTGTTTGCAGATTGCTGAGTCCACACACGGGTTTAACTCTGGAAGTTGAGTGCACACATTGACAACCGTTCTGTTAGATAGCTGCGTTTTGGATTTAGAAGCAGATATTTCCCTGTGCTTACTGCTGTTTCTTCCATTTGCCGGTAATGGGCTGAAAACGCCTGTTTTGGGACTCTGCAGAGAAAGTGTTTGCAGACTGCTGAATCCACACACGGGTTTAACTCTGGAAGTTGAGTGCACACATTGACAACCGTTCTGTTAGATAGCTGCGTTTTGGATTTAGAAGCAGATATTTCCCTGTGCTTACTGCTGTTTCTTCCATATACCGGTAATGGGATGAAAACGCCTGTTTTGGGACTCTGCAGAGAAAGTGTTTGCAGACTGCTGAATCCACACACGGGTTTAACTCTGGAAGTTGAGTGCACACATTGACAACCGTTCTGTTAGATAGCTGCGTTTTGGATTTAGAAGCAGATATTTCCCTGTGCTTACTGCTGTTTCTTCCATTTGCCGGTAATGGGCTGAAAACGCCTGTTTTGGGACTCTGCAGAGAAAGTGTTTGCAGACTGCTGAATCCACACACGGGTTTAACTCTGGAAGTTGAGTGCACACATTGACAACCGTTCTGTTAGATAGCTGCGTTTTGGATTTAGAAGCAGATATTTCCCTGTGCTTACTGCTGTTTCTTCCATATGCCGGTAATGACCTGAAAACGCCTGTTTTGGGACTCTGCAGAGAAAGTGTTTGCAGACTGCTGAATCGACACACGGGTTTAACTCTGGAAGTTGAGTGCACACGTTGACAACCATTCTGTTAGATAGCTGCGTTTTGGATTTAGAAGCAGATATTTCCCTGTGCTTACTGCTGTTTCTTCCATATGCCGGTAAAGGGCTGAAAACGCCTGTTTTGGGACTCTGCAGAGAAAGTGTTTGCAGACTGCTGAATCTAAACACGGGTTTAACTCTGGATGTTGAGTGCACACATTGACAACCGTTCTGTTAGATAGCTGCGTTTTGGATTTAGAAGCAGATATTTCCCTGTGCTTACTGCTGTTTCTTCCATATACCGGTAATGGGATGAAAACGCCTGTTTTGGGACTCTGCAGAGAAAGTGTTTGCAGACTGCTGAATCCACAAACGGGTTTAACTCTGGAAGTTGAGTGCACACATTGACAACCGTTCTGTTAGATAGCTGCGTTTTGGATTTAGAAGCAGATATTTCCCTGTGCTTACTGCTGTTTCTTCCATATGCCGGTAACGGGGTGAAAACGCCTGTTTTGGGACTCTGCAGAGAAAGTGTTTGCAGACTGCTGAATCTAAACACGGGTTTAACTCCGGAAGTTGAGTGCACACATTGAGAACCGTTCTGTTAGATAGCTGCGTTTTGGATTTAGAAGCAGATATTTCCCTGTGCTTACTGCTGTTTCTTCCATATGCCGGTAATGGGCTGAAAACGCCTGTTTTGGGACTCTGCACAGAAAGTGTTTGCAGACTGCTGAATCCACACACGGGTTTAACTCTGGAAGTTGAGTGCACACATTGAGAACCGTCCTGTTAGATAGCTGCGTTTTGGATTTAGAAGCAGATATTTCCCTGTGCTTACTGCTGTTTCTTCCATATGCCGGTAACGGGCTGAAAACGCCTGTTTTGAGACTCTGCAGAGAAAGTGTTTGCAGACTGCTGAATCCACACACGGGTTTAACTCTGGAAGTTGAGTGCACACATTGACAACCGTTCAGTTAGATAGCTGCGTTTTGGATTTAGAAGAAGATATTTCACTGTGCTTACTGCTGTTTCTTCCATATGCCTGTAACGGGCTGAAAACGCCTGTTTTGGGACTCTGCAGAGAAAGTGTTTGCAGACTGCTGAATCCACACACGGGTTTAACTCTGGAAGTTGAGTGCACACATTGACAACCGTTCTGTTAGATAGCTGCGTTTTGGATTTAGAAGCAGATATTTCCCTGTGCTTACTGCTGTTTCTTCCATATGCCGGTAAAGGGCTGAAAACGCCTGTTTTGGGACTCTCCACAGAAAGTGTTTGCAGACTGCTGAATCCACACACGGGTTTAACTCTGGAAGTTGAGTGCACACATTGACAACCGTTCTGTTAGATAGCTGCGTTTTGGATTTAGAAGCAGATATTTCCCTGTGCTTACTGCTGTTTCTTCCATTTGCCGGAAGTGGGCTGAAAACGCCTGTTTTGGGACTCTGCAGAGAAAGTGTTTGCAGACTGCTGAATCCACACACGGGTTTAACTCTGGAAGTTGAGTGCACACATTGACAACCGTTCTGTTAGATAGCTGCGTTTTGGATTTAGAAGCAGATATTTCCCTGTGCTTACTGCTGTTTCTTCCATATGCCGGTAATGGGCTGAAAACGCCTGTTTTGGGACTCTGCACAGAAAGTGTTTGCAGACTGCTGAATCCACACACCGGTTTAACTCTGGAAGTTGAGTGCACACATTGACAACCGTTCTGTTAGATAGCTGCGTTTTCGATTTAGAAGCAGTTATTTCCCTGTGCTTACTACTGTTTCTTCCATATGCCGGTAATGGGCTGAAAACGACTGTTTTGGGACTCTGCACAGAAAGTGTTTGCAGACTGCTGAATCCACACACGGGTTTAACTCTGGAAGTTGAGTGCCCACATTGACAATCGTTCTGTTAGATAGCTGCGTTTTGGATTTAGAAGCAGATATTTCCCTGTGATTGCTGCTGTTTCTTCCATATGCCGGTAACGGGCTGAAAACGCCTGTTTTGGGACTCTGCAGAGAAAGTTTTTGCAGACTGCTGAATTCACACACAGGTTTAACTCTGGAAGTTGAGTGCACACATTGACAACCGTTCTGTTAGATAGCTGCGTTTTGGATTTAGAAGCAGATATTTCCCTGTGCTTACTGCTGTTTCTTCCATATGCCGGTAATGGGCTGAAAACGCCTGTTTTGGGACTCTGCACAGAAAGTGTTTGCAGACTGCTGAATCCACACACGGTTTTAACTCTGGAAGTTGAGTGCACACATTGACAATCGTTCTGTTAGATAGCTGCGTTTTGGATTTAGAAGCAGATATTTCCCTGTGCTTACTGCTGTTTCTTCCTTATGCCGGTAACGGGATGAAAACTCCTGTTTTGGGACTCTGCAGAGAAAGTGTTTGCAGACTGCTGAATCCACACACAGGTTTAACTCTGGAAGTTGAGTGCACACATTGACAACCGTTCTGTTAGATAGCTGCGTTTTGGATTTAGAAGCACATATTTCCCTGTGCTTACTGCTGTTTCTTCCATATGCCGGTAATGGGCTGAAAACGCCTGTTTTTGGACTCTGCAGAGAAAGTGTTTGCAGACTGCTGAATCCACACACGGCTTTAACTCTGGAAGTTGAGTGCACACATTGACAACCGTTCTGTTAGATAGCTGCGTTTTGGATTTAGAAGCAGATATTTCCCTGAGCTTACCGCTGTTTCTTCCATATGCCGGTACCGGGCTGAAAACGCCTGTTTTGGGACTCTGCAGAGAAAGTGTTTGCAGACTGCTGAATCCACACACAGGTTTAACTCTGGAAGTTGAGTGCACACATTGACAACCGTTCTGTTAGATAGCTGCGTTTTGGATTTAGAAGCAGATATTTCCCTGTGCTTACTGCTGTTTCTTCCGTATGCCGGTAATGTAATGAAAACGCCTGTTTTGGGACTCTGCAGAGAATGTGTTTGCAGACTGCTGAATCCACACACGGGTTTAACTCTGGAAGTTGAGTGCACACATTGACAACCGTTCTGTTAGATAGCTGCGTTTTGGATTTAGAAGCAGATATTTCCCTGTGCTTACTGCTGTTTCTTCCATTTGCCGGAAGTGGGCTGAAAACGCCTGTTTTGGGACTCTGCAGAGAAAGTGTTTGCAGACTGCTGAATCCACACACGGGTTTAACTCTGGAAGTTGAGTGCACACATTGACAACCGTTCTGTTAGATAGCTGCGTTTTGGATTTAGAAGCAGATATTTCCCTGTGCTTACTGCTGTTTCTTCCATATGCCGGTAATGGGCTGAAAACGCCTGTTTTGGGACTCTGCACAGAAAGTGTTTGCAGACTGCTGAATCCACACACCGGTTTAACTCTGGAAGTTGAGTGCACACATTGACAACCGTTCTGTTAGATAGCTGCGTTTTCGATTTAGAAGCAGTTATTTCCCTGTGCTTACTACTGTTTCTTCCATATGCCGGTAATGGGCTGAAAACGACTGTTTTGGGACTCTGCACAGAAAGTGTTTGCAGACTGCTGAATCCACACACGGGTTTAACTCTGGAAGTTGAGTGCCCACATTGACAATCGTTCTGTTAGATAGCTGCGTTTTGGATTTAGAAGCAGATATTTCCCTGTGATTGCTGCTGTTTCTTCCATATGCCGGTAACGGGCTGAAAACGCCTGTTTTGGGACTCTGCAGAGAAAGTTTTTGCAGACTGCTGAATTCACACACAGGTTTAACTCTGGAAGTTGAGTGCACACATTGACAACCGTTCTGTTAGATAGCTGCGTTTTGGATTTAGAAGCAGATATTTCCCTGTGCTTACTGCTGTTTCTTCCATATGCCGGTAATGGGCTGAAAACGCCTGTTTTGGGACTCTGCACAGAAAGTGTTTGCAGACTGCTGAATCCACACACGGTTTTAACTCTGGAAGTTGAGTGCACACATTGACAATCGTTCTGTTAGATAGCTGCGTTTTGGATTTAGAAGCAGATATTTCCCTGTGCTTACTGCTGTTTCTTCCTTATGCCGGTAACGGGTTGAAAACTCCTGTTTTGGGACTCTGCAGAGAAAGTGTTTGCAGACTGCTGAATCCACACACAGGTTTAACTCTGGAAGTTGAGTGCACACATTGACAACCGTTCTGTTAGATAGCTGCGTTTTGGATTTAGAAGCACATATTTCCCTGTGCTTACTGCTGTTTCTTCCATATGCCGGTAATGGGCTGAAAACGCCTGTTTTTGGACTCTGCAGAGAAAGTGTTTGCAGACTGCTGAATCCACACACGGCTTTAACTCTGGAAGTTGAGTGCACACATTGACAACCGTTCTGTTAGATAGCTGCGTTTTGGATTTAGAAGCAGATATTTCCCTGTGCTTACTGCTGTTTCTTCCATATGCCGGTAATGGGCTGAAAATGCCTGTTTTGGGACTCTGCAGAGAAAGTGTTTGCAGATTGCTGAGTCCACACACGGGTTTAACTCTGGAAGTTGAGTGCACACATTGACAACCGTTCTGTTAGATAGCTGCGTTTTGGATTTAGAAGCAGATATTTCCCTGTGCTTACTGCTGTTTCTTCCATTTGCCGGTAATGGGCTGAAAACGCCTGTTTTGGGACTCTGCAGAGAAAGTGTTTGCAGACTGCTGAATCCACACACGGGTTTAACTCTGGAAGTTGAGTGCACACATTGACAACCGTTCTGTTAGATAGCTGGCGTTTTGGATTTAGAAGCAGATATTTCCCTGTGCTTACTGCTGTTTCTTCCATATGCCGGTAATGACTTGAAAACGCCTGTTTTGGGACTCTGCAGAGAAAGTGTTTGCAGACTGCTGAATCGACACACGGGTTTAACTCTGGAAGTTGAGTGCACACGTTGACAACCATTCTGTTAGATTGCTGCGTTTTGGATTTAGAAGCAGATATTTCCCTGTGCTTACTGCTGTTTCTTCCATATGCCGGTAAAGGGCTGAAAACGCCTGTTTTGGGACTCTGCACAGAAAGTGTTTGCAGACTGCTGAATCCACACACGGGTTTAACTCTGGAAGTTGAGTGCACACATTGACAACCGTTCTGTTAGATAGCTGCGTTTTGGATTTAGAAGCAGATATTTCCCTGTGCTTACTGCTGTTTCTTCCATATGCCGGTAACGGGCTGAAAACGCCTGTTTTGAGACTCTGCAGAGAAAGTGTTTGCAGACTGCTGAATCTAAACACGGGTTTAACTCTGGATGTTGAGTGCACACATTGACAACCGTTCTGTTAGATAGCTGCGTTTTGGATTTAGAAGCAGATATTTCCCTGTGCTTACTGCTGTTTCTTCCATATACCGGTAATGGGATGAAAACGCCTGTTTTGGGACTCTGCAGAGAAAGTGTTTGCAGACTGCTGAATCCACAAACGGGTTTAACTCTGGAAGTTGAGTGCACACATTGACAACCGTTCTGTTAGATAGCTGCGTTTTGGATTTAGAAGCAGATATTTCCCTGTGCTTACTGCTGTTTCTTCCATATGCCGGTAACGGGGTGAAAACGCCTGTTTTGGGACTCTGCAGAGAAAGTGTTTGCAGACTGCTGAATCTAAACACGGGTTTAACTCCGGAAGTTGAGTGAACACATTGACAACCGTTCTGTTAGATAGCTGCGTTTTGGATTTAGAAGCAGATATTTCCCTGTGCTTACTGCTGTTTCTTCCATATGCCGGTAATGGGCTGAAAACGCCTGTTTTGGGACTCTGCACAGAAAGTGTTTGCAGACTGCTGAATCCGCACACGGGTTTAACTCTGGAAGTTGAGTGCACACATTGACAACCGTTCTGTTAGATAGCTGCGTTTTGGATTTAGAAGCAGATATTTCCCTGTGCTTACTGCTGTTTCTTCCAAATGCCGGTAATGGGCTGAAAACGCCTGTTTTGGGACTCTGCAGAGAAAGTGTTTGCAGACTGCTGAATCCGCACACGGGTTTAACTCTGGAAGTTGAGTGCACACATTGACAACCGTTCTGTTAGATATCTGCGTTTTGGATTTAGAAGCAGATATTTCCCTGTGCTTACTGCTGTTTCTTCCATATGCCGGCAATGGGCTGAAAACGCCTGTTTTGGGACTCTGCACAGAATGTGTTTGCAGACTGCTGTATCCACCCACGGGTTTAACTCTGGAAGTTGAGTGCACACATTGACAACCGTTCTGTTAGATAGCTGCGTTTTGGATTTAGAAGCAGATATTTCCCTGTGCTTACTGCTGTTTCTTCCATATGCCGGTAATGGGCTGAAAACGCCTGTTTTGGGACTCTGCACAGAAAGTGTTTGCAGACTGCTGAATCCACACACGGTTTTAACTCTGGAAGTTGAGTGCACACATTGACAATCGTTCTGTTAGATAGCTGCGTTTTGGATTTAGAAGCAGATATTTCCCTGTGCTTACTGCTGTTTCTTCCTTATGCCGGTAACGGGTTGAAAACTCCTGTTTTGGGACTCTGCAGAGAAAGTGTTTGCAGACTGCTGAATCCACACACAGGTTTAACTCTGGAAGTTGAGTGCACACATTGACAACCGTTCTGTTAGATAGCTGCGTTTTGGATTTAGAAGCACATATTTCCCTGTGCTTACTGCTGTTTCTTCCATATGCCGGTAATGGGCTGAAAACGCCTGTTTTTGGACTCTGCAGAGAAAGTGTTTGCAGACTGCTGAATCCACACACGGCTTTAACTCTGGAAGTTGAGTGCACACATTGACAACCGTTCTGTTAGATAGCTGCGTTTTGGATTTAGAAGCAGATATTTCCCTGAGCTTACCGCTGTTTCTTCCATATGCCGGTACCGGGCTGAAAACGCCTGTTTTGGGACTCTGCAGAGAAAGTGTTTGCAGACTGCTGAATCCACACACAGGTTTAACTCTGGAAGTTGAGTGCACACATTGACAACCGTTCTGTTAGATAGCTGCGTTTTGGATTTAGAAGCAGATATTTCCCTGTGCTTACTGCTGTTTCTTCCGTATGCCGGTAATGTAATGAAAACGCCTGTTTTGGGACTCTGCAGAGAATGTGTTTGCAGACTGCTGAATCCACACACGGGTTTTACTCTGGAAGTTGAGTGCACACATTGACAACCGTTCTTTTAGATAGCTGTGTTTTGGATTTAGAAGCAGATATTTCCCTGTGCTTACTGCTGTTTCTTCCATATGCCGGTAATGGGCTGAAAACGCCTGTTTTGGGACTCTGCAGAGAAAGTGTTTGCAGACTGCTGAATCCACACACCGGTTTAACTCTGGAAGTTGAGTGCACACATTGACAACCGTTCTGTTAGATAGCTGCGTTTTGGATTTAAAAGCAGATATTTCCCTGTGCTTACTGCTGTTTCTTCCATATGCCGGTAATGGGCTGAAAACGCCTGTTTTGGGACTCTGCAGAGAAAGTGTTTGCAGACTGCTGAATCCACACACGGGTTTAACTCTGGAAGTTGAGTGCACACATTGACAACCGTCTGATAGATAGCTGCGTTTTGGATTTTGAAGCAGATATTTCCCTGTGCTTACTGCTGTTTCTTCCATATGCCGGTAATGGGCTGAAAACGCCTGTTTTGGGACTCTGCAGAGAAAGTGTTTGCAGACTGCTGAATCCACACACCGGTTTAACTCTGGAAGTTGAGTGCACACATTGACAACCGTTCTGTTAGATAGCTGCGTTTTGGATTTAGAAGCAGATATTTCCCTGTGCTTACTGCTGTTTCTTCCATATGCCGGTAATGGGCTGAAAACGCCTGTTTTGGGACTCTGCAGAGAAAGTGTTTGCAGACTGCTGAATCCACACACGGGTTTAACTCTGGAAGTTGAGTGCACACATTGACAACCGTTCTGTTAGATAGCTGCGTTTTGGATTTAGAAGCAGATATTTCCCTGTGCTTACTGCTGTTTCTTCCATATGCCGGTAACGGGCTGAAAACGCCTGTTTTGGGACTCTGCAGAGAAAGTGTTTGCAGACTGCTGAATCCACACACCGGTTTAACTCTGGAAGTTGATTGCACACATTGACAACCGTTCTGTTAGATAGCTGCGTTTTCGATTTAGAAGCAGATATTTCCCTGTGCTTACTGCTGTTTCTTCCAAATGCCGGTAATGGGCTGAAAACGCCTGTTTTGGGCCTCTGCAGAGAAAGTGTTTGCAGACTGCTGAATCCGCACACGGGTTTAACTCTGGAAGTTGAGTGCACACATTGACAACCGTTCTGTTAGATATCTGCGTTTTGGATTTAGAAGCAGATATTTCCCTGTGCTTACTGCTGTTTCTTCCATATGCCGGCAAAGGGCTGAAAACGCCTGTTTTGGGACTCTGCACAGAATGTGTTTGCAGACTGCTGTATCCACCCACGGGTTTAACTCTGGAAGTTGAGTGCACACATTGACAACCGTTCTGTTAGATAGCTGCGTTTTGGATTTAGAAGCAGATATTTCCCTGTGCTTACTGCTGTTTCTTCCATATGCCGGTAATGGGCTGAAAACGCCTGTTTTGGGACTCTGCACAGAAAGTGTTTGCAGACTGCTGAATCCACACACGGTTTAACTCTGGAAGTTGAGTGCACACATTGACAACCGTTCTGTTAGATAGCTGCGTTTTGGATTTAGAAGCAGATAATTCCCTGTGCTTACTGCTGTTTCTTCCATATGCCGGTAACGGGCTGAAAACGCCTGTTTTGGGACTCTGCAGAGAAAGTGTTTGCAGACTGCTGAATCCACACACAGGTTTAACTCTGGAAGTTGAGTGCACACATTGACAACCGTTCTGTTAGATAGCTGCGTTTTGGATTTAGAAGCAGATATTTCCCTGTGCTTACTGCTGTTCCTTCCATATGCCGGTAATGTCCTGAAAACGCCTGTTTTGGGACTCTGCAGAGAAAGTGTTTGGAGACTGTTCAATCCACACAGGGGTTTAACTCTGGAAGTTGAGTGCACACATTGACAACCGTTCTGTTAGATAGCTGCGTTTTGGATTTAGAAGCAGATATTTCCCTGTGCTTACTGCTGTTTCTTCCATATGCTGGTAATGGGCTGAAAACTCCTGTTTTGGGACTCTGCAGAGAAAGTGTTTGCAGACTGCTGAATCCACACACGGGTTTAACTCTGGAAGTTGAGTGCACACATTGACAACCGTTCTGTTAGATAGCTGCGTTTTGGATTTAGAAGCAGATATTTCCCTGTGCTTACTGCTGTTTCTTCCATATGCCGGTAATGGGCTGAAAACGCCTGTTTTGGGACTCTGCAGAGAAAGTGTTTGCAGACTGCTGAATCCACACACAGGTTTAACTCTGGATGTTGAGTGCACACATTGACAACAGTTCTGTTAGATAGCTGCGTTTTGGATTTAGAAGCAGATATTTCACTGTGCTTACTGCTGTATCTTCCATATGCCGGTAATGTCCTGAAAACGCCTGTTTTGGGACTCTGCAGAGAAAGTGTTTGCAGACTGTTGAATCCACACACCGGTTTAACTCTGGAAGTTGAGTGCACACATTGACAACCGTTCTGTTAGATAGCTGCGTTTTGGATTTAGAAGCAGATATTTCCCTGTGCTTACTGCTGTTTCTTCCATATGCCGGTAATGGGCTGAAAACGCCTGTTTTGGGACTCTGCAGAGAAAGTGTTTGCAGACTGCTGAATCCACACACGGGTTTAACTCTGGAAGTTGAGTGCACACATTGACAACCGTTCTGTTAGATAGCTGCGTTTTGGATTTAGAAGCAGATATTTCCCTGTGCTTACTGCTGTTTCTTCCATATGCCTGTAATGGGCTGAAAACGCCTGTTTTGGGACTCTGCAAAGAAAGTGTTTGCAGACTGCTGAATCGACACACGGGTTTAACTCTGGAAGTTGAGTGCACACATTGACAACCGTTCTGTTAGATAGCTGCGTTTTGGATTTAGAAGCAGATATTTCCCTGTGCTTACTGCTGTTTCTTCCATATGCCTGTAATGGGCTGAAAATGCCTGTTTTGGGACTCTGCAGAGAAAGTGTTTGCAGACTGCTGAATCCACACACGGGTTTAACTCTGGAAGTTGAGTGCACACATTGACAACCGTTCTGTTAGATAGCTGCGTTTTGGATTTAGAAGCAGATATTTCCCTGTGCTTACTGCTGTTTCTTCCATATGCCGGTAATGGGCTGAAAACGCCTGTTTTGGGACTCTGCAGACAAAGTGTTTGCAGACTGCTGAATCCACACACCGGTTTAACTCTGGAAGTTGAGTGCACACATTGACAACTGTTCTGTTAGAGAGCTGCGTTTTGGATTTAGAAGCAGATATTTCCCTGTGCTTACTGCTGTTTCTTCCATATGCCGGTAATGGGCTGAAAACGCCTGTTTTGGGACTCTGCACAGAAAGTGTTTGCAGACTGCTGAATCCACACACGGGTTTAACTCTGGAAGTTGAGTGCACACATTGACAACCTTTCTGTTAGATAGCTGCGTTTTGGATTTAGAAGCAGATATTTCCCTGTGCTTACTGCTGTTTCTTCCATATGCCGGTAATGGGCTGAAAACGCCTGTTTTGAGACTCTACAGAGAAAGTGTTTGCAGACTGCTGAATCCACACACGGGTTTAACTCTGGAAGTTGAGTGCACACATTGACAACCGTTCTGTTAGATAGCTGCGTTTTGGATTTAGAAGCAGATATTTCCCTGTGCTTACTGCAGTTTCTTCTACATGCCGGTAATGTCCTGAAAACGCCTGTTTTGGGACTCTGCAGAGAAAGTGTTTGCAGACTGTTGAATCCACACACGGTTTAACTCTGGAAGTTGAGTGCACACATTGACAACCGTTCTGTTAGATAGCTGCGTTTTGGATTTAGAAGCAGATATTTCCCTGTGCTTACTGCTGTTTCTTCCATATGCCGGTAACGGGCTGAAAACGCCTGTTTTGGGACTCTGCAGAGAAAGTGTTTGCAGACTGCTGGATCCACACACGGGTTTAACTCTGGAAGTTGAGTGCACACATTGACAACCGTTCTGTTAGATAGCTGCGTTTTGGATTAAAAGCAGATATTTCCCTGTGCTTACTGCTGTTTCTTCCATATGCCGGTAATGTCCTGAAAACGCCTGTTTTGGGACTCTGCAGAGAAAGTGTTTGCAGACTGTTGAATCCACACACGGGTTTAACTCTGGAAGTTGAGTGCACACATTGACAACCGTTCTGTTAGATAGCTGCGTTTTGGATTTAGAAGCAGATATTTCCCTGTGCTTACTGCTGTTTCTTCCATATGCCGGTAATGGGCTGAAAACGCCTGTTTTGGGACTCTGCAGAGAAAGTGTTTGCAGACTGCTGAATCCACACACGGGTTTAACTCTGGAAGTTGAGTGCACACATTGACAACCGTTCTGTTAGAAAGCTGCGTTTTGGATTTAGAAGCAGATATTTCCCTGTGCTTACTGCTGTTTCTTCCATATGCCGGTAATGGGCTGAAAACGCCTGTTTTGGGACTCTGCACAGAAAGTGTTTGCAGACTGCTGAATCCACACACGGTTTTAACTCTGGAAGTTGAGTGCACACATTGACAATCGTTCTGTTAGATAGCTGCGTTTTGGATTTAGAAGCAGATATTTCCCTGTGCTTACTGCTGTTTCTTCCTTATGCCGGTAACGGGTTGAAAACTCCTGTTTTGGGACTCTGCAGAGAAAGTGTTTGCAGACTGCTGAATCCACACACAGGTTTAACTCTGGAAGTTGAGTGCACACATTGACAACCGTTCTGTTAGATAGCTGCGTTTTGGATTTAGAAGCACATATTTCCCTGTGCTTACTGCTGTTTCTTCCATATGCCGGTAATGGGCTGAAAACGCCTGTTTTTGGACTCTGCAGAGAAAGTGTTTGCAGACTGCTGAATCCACACACGGCTTTAACTCTGGAACTTGAGTGCACACATTGAAAACCGTTCTGTTAGATAGCTGCGTTTTGGATTTAGAAGCAGATATTTCCCTGAGCTTACCGCTGTTTCTTCCATATGCCGGTACCGGGCTGAAAACGCCTGTTTTGGGACTCTGCAGAGAAAGTGTTTGCAGACTGCTGAATCCACACACAGGTTTAACTCTGGAAGTTGAGTGCACACATTGACAACCGTTCTGTTAGATAGCTGCGTTTTGGATTTAGAAGCAGATATTTCCCTGTGCTTACTGCTGTTTCTTCCGTATGCCGGTAATGTAATGAAAACGCCTGTTTTGGGACTCTGCAGAGAATGTGTTTGCAGACTGCTGAATCCACACACGGGTTTTACTCTGGAAGTTGAGTGCACACATTGACAACCGTTCTGTTAGATAGCTGTGTTTTGGATTTAGAAGCAGATATTTCCCTGTGCTTACTGCTGTTTCTTCCATATGCCGGTAATGGGCTGAAAACGCCTGTTTTGGGACTCTGCAGAGAAAGTGTTTGCAGACTGCTGAATCCACACACCGGTTTAACTCTGGAAGTTGAGTGTACACATTGACAACCGTTCTGTTAGATAGCTGCGTTTTGGATTTAAAAGCAGATATTTCCCTGTGCTTACTGCTGTTTCTTCCATATGCCGGTAATGGGCTGAAAACGCCTGTTTTGGGACTCTGCAGAGAAAGTGTTTGCAGACTGCTGAATCCACACACGGGTTTAACTCTGGAAGTTGAGTGCACACATTGACAACCGTCTGATAGATAGCTGCGTTTTGGATTTAGAAGCAGATATTTCCCTGTGCTTACTGCTGTTTCTTCCATATGCCGGTAATGGGCTGAAAACGCCTGTTTTGGGACTCTGCAGAGAAAGTGTTTGCAGACTGCTGAATCCACACACGGGTTTAACTCTGGAAGTTGAGTGCACACATTGACAACCGTTCTGTTAGATAGCTGCGTTTTGGATTTAGAAGCAGATATTTCCCTGTGCTTACTGCTGTTTCTTCCATATGCCGGTAACGGGCTGAAAACGCCTGTTTTGGGACTCTGCACAGAAAGTGTTTGCAGACTGCTGAATCCACACACGGTTTAACTCTGGAAGTTGAGTGCACACATTGACAACCGTTCTGTTAGATAGCTGCGTTTTGGATTTAGAAGCAGATAATTCCCTGTGCTTACTGCTGTTTCTTCCATATGCCGGTAACGGGCTGAAAACGCCTGTTTTGGGACTCTGCAGAGAAAGTGTTTGCAGACTGCTGAATCCACACACAGGTTTAACTCTGGAAGTTGAGTGCACACATTGACAACCGTTCTGTTAGATAGCTGCGTTTTGGATTTAGAAGCAGATATTTCCCTGTGCTTACTGCTGTTCCTTCCATATGCCGGTAATGTCCTGAAAACGCCTGTTTTGGGACTCTGCAGAGAAAGTGTTTGCAGACTGTTGAATCCACACAGGGGTTTAACTCTGGAAGTTGAGTGCACACATTGACAACCGTTCTGTTAGATAGCTGCGTTTTGGATTTAGAAGCAGATATTTCCCTGTGCTTACTGCTGTTTCTTCCATATGCTGGTAATGGGCTGAAAACTCCTGTTTTGGGACTCTGCAGAGAAAGTGTTTGCAGACTGCTGAATCCACACACGGGTTTAACTCTGGAAGTTGAGTGCACACATTGACAACCGTTCTGTTAGATAGCTGCGTTTTGGATTTAGAAGCAGATATTTCCCTGTGCTTACTGCTGTTTCTTCCATATGCCGGTAATGGGCTGAAAACGCCTGTTTTGGGACTCTGCAGAGAAAGTGTTTGCAGACTGCTGAATCCACACACAGGTTTAACTCTGGATGTTGAGTGCACACATTTACAACAGTTCTGTTAGATAGCTGCGTTTTGGATTTAGAAGCAGATATTTCACTGTGCTTACTGCTGTATCTTCCATATGCCGGTAATGTCCTGAAAACGCCTGTTTTGGGACTCTGCAGAGAAAGTGTTTGCAGACTGTTGAATCCACACACCGGTTTAACTCTGGAAGTTGAGTGCACACATTGACAACCGTTCTGTTAGATAGCTGCGTTTTGGATTTAGAAGCAGATATTTCCCTGTGCTTACTGCTGTTTCTTCCATATGCCGGTAATGGGCTGAAAACGCCTGTTTTGGGACTCTGCAGAGAAAGTGTTTGCAGACTGCTGAATCCACACACGGGTTTAACTCTGGAAGTTGAGTGCACACATTGACAACCGTTCTGTTAGATAGCTGCGTTTTGGATTTAGAAGCAGATATTTCCCTGTGCTTACTGCTGTTTCTTCCATATGCCTGTAATGGGCTGAAAACGCCTGTTTTGGGACTCTGCAAAGAAAGTGTTTGCAGACTGCTGAATCGACACACGGGTTTAACTCTGGAAGTTGAGTGCACACATTGACAACCGTTCTGTTAGATAGCTGCGTTTTGGATTTAGAAGCAGATATTTCCCTGTGCTTACTGCTGTTTCTTCCATATGCCTGTAATGGGCTGAAAATGCCTGTTTTGGGACTCTGCAGAGAAAGTGTTTGCAGACTGCTGAATCCACACACGGGTTTAACTCTGGAAGTTGAGTGCACACATTGACAACCGTTCTGTTAGATAGCTGCGTTTTGGATTTAGAAGCAGATATTTCCCTGTGCTTACTGCTGTTTCTTCCATATGCCGGTAATGGGCTGAAAACGCCTGTTTTGGGACTCTGCAGACAAAGTGTTTGCAGACTGCTGAATCCACACACCGGTTTAACTCTGGAAGTTGAGTGCACACATTGACAACTGTTCTGTTAGAGAGCTGCGTTTTGGATTTAGAAGCAGATATTTCCCTGTGCTTACTGCTGTTTCTTCCATATGCCGGTAATGGGCTGAAAACGCCTGTTTTGGGACTCTGCACAGAAAGTGTTTGCAGACTGCTGAATCCACACACGGGTTTAACTCTGGAAGTTGAGTGCACACATTGACAACCTTTCTGTTAGATAGCTGCGTTTTGGATTTAGAAGCAGATATTTCCCTGTGCTTACTGCTGTTTCTTCCATATGCCGGTAATGGGCTGAAAACGCCTGTTTTGAGACTCTACAGAGAAAGTGTTTGCAGACTGCTGAATCCACACACGGGTTTAACTCTGGAAGTTGAGTGCACACATTGACAACCGTTCTGTTAGATAGCTGCGTTTTGGATTTAGAAGCAGATATTTCCCTGTGCTTACTGCAGTTTCTTCTACATGCCGGTAATGTCCTGAAAACGCCTGTTTTGGGACTCTGCAGAGAAAGTGTTTGCAGACTGTTGAATCCACACACGGTTTAACTCTGGAAGTTGAGTGCACACATTGACAACCGTTCTGTTAGATAGCTGCGTTTTGGATTTAGAAGCAGATATTTCCCTGTGCTTACTGCTGTTTCTTCCATATGCCGGTAACGGGCTGAAAACGCCTGTTTTGGGACTCTGCAGAGAAAGTGTTTGCAGACTGCTGAATCCACACACGGGTTTAACTCTGGAAGTTGAGTGCACACATTGACAACCGTTCTGTTAGATAGCTGCGTTTTGGATTTAGAAGCAGATATTTCCCTGTGCTTACTGCTGTTTCTTCCATATGCCGGTAATGGGCTGAAAACGCCTGTTTTGGGACTCTGCAGAGAAAGTGTTTGCAGACTGCTGAATCCACACACGGGTTTAACTCTGGAAGTTGAGTGCACACATTGACAACCGTTCTGTTAGAAAGCTGCGTTTTGGATTTAGAAGCAGATATTTCCCTGTGCTTACTGCTGTTTCTTCCATATGCCGGTAATGGGCTGAAAACGCCTGTTTTGGGACTCTGCAGAGAAAGTGTTTGCAGACTGCTGAATCCACACACGGGTTTAACTCTGGAAGTTGAGTGCACACATTGACAACCGTTCTGTTAGATAGCTGCGTTTTGGATTTAGAAGCAGATATTTCCCTGTGCTTACTGCTGTTTCTTCCATATGCCGGTAATGGGCTGAAAACGCCTGTTTTGGGACTCTGCAGAGAAAGTGTTTGCAGACTGCTGAATCCACACACGGGTTTAACTCTGTAAGTTGAGTGCACACATTGACAACCGTTCTGTTAGAAAGCTGCGTTTTGGATTTAGAAGCAGATATTTCCCTGTGCTTACTGCTGTTTCTTCCATATGCCGGTAATGGGCTGAAAACGCCTGTTTTGGGACTCTGCACAGAAAGTGTTTGCAGACTGCTGAATCCACACACGGGTTTAACTCTGGAAGTTGAGTGCACACATTGACAACCGTTCTGTTAGATAGCTGCGTTTCGGATTTAGAAGCAGATATTTCACTGTGCTTACTGCTGTTTCTTCCATATGCCTGTAATGGGCTGAAAACGCCTGTTTTGGGACTCTGCAGAGAAAGTGTTTGCAGACTGCTGAATCCACACACGGGTTTAACTCTGGAAGTTGAGTGCACACATTGACAACCGTTCTGTTAGATAGCTGCGTTTTGGATTTAGAAGCAGATATTTCCCTGTGCTTACTGCTGTTTCTTCCATATGCCGGTAATGGGCTGAAAACGCCTGTTGTGGGACTCTGCAGAGAAAGTGTTTGCAGACTGCTGAATCCACACACCGGTTTAACTCTGGAAGTTGAGTGCACACATTGACAACCGTTCTGTTAGAGAGCTGCGTTTTGGATTTAGAAGCAGATATTTCCCTGTGCTTACTGCTGTTTCTTCCATATGCCGGTAATGGGCTGAAAACGCCTGTTTTGGGACTCTGCACAGAAAGTGTTTGCAGACTGCTGAATCCACACACGGGTTTAACTCTGGAAGTTGAGTGCACACATTGACAACCTTTCTGTTAGATAGCTGCGTTTTGGATTTAGAAGCAGATATTTCCCTGTGCTTACTGCTGTTTCTTCCGTATGCCGGTAATGTAATGAAAACGCCTGTTTTGGGACTCTGCAGAGAATGTGTTTGCAGACTGCTGAATCCACACACGGGTTTTACTCTGGAAGTTGAGTGCACACATTGACAACCGTTCTGTTAGATAGCTGCGTTTTGGATTTAGAAGCAGATATTTCCCTGTGCTTACTGCTGTTTCTTCCATATGCCGGTAATGGGCTGAAAACGCCTGTTTTGGGACTCTGCAGAGAAAGTGTTTGCAGACTGCTGAATCCACACACCGGTTTAACTCTGGAAGTTGAGTGCACACATTGACAACCGTTCTGTTAGATAGCTGCGTTTTGGATTTAAAAGCAGATATTTCCCTGTGCTTACTGCTGTTTCTTCCATATGCCGGTAATGGGCTGAAAACGCCTGTTTTGGGACTCTGCAGAGAAAGTGTTTGCAGACTGCTGAATCCACACACGGGTTTAACTCTGGAAGTTGAGTGCACACATTGACAACCGTTCTGATAGATAGCTGCGTTTTGGATTTTGAAGCAGATATTTCCCTGTGCTTACTGCTGTTTCTTCCATATGCCGGTAATGGGCTGAAAACGCCTGTTTTGTGACTCTGCATAGAAAGTGTTTGCAGACTGCTGAATCCACACACCGGTTTAACTCTGGAAGTTGAGTGCACACATTGACAACCGTTCTGTTAGATAGCTGCGTTTTGGATTTAGAAGCAGATATTTCCCTGTGCTTACTGCTGTTTCTTCCATATGCCGGTAATGGGCTGAAAACGCCTGTTTTGGGACTCTGCAGAGAAAGTGTTTGCAGACTGCTGAATCCACACACGGTTTAACTCTGGAAGTTGAGTGCACACATTGACAACCGTTCTGTTAGATAGCTGCGTTTTGGATTTAGAAGCAGATATTTCCCTGTGCTTACTGCTGTTTCTTCCATATGCCAGTAACGGGCTGAAAACGCCTGTTTTGGGACTCTGCAGAGAAAGTGTTTGCAGACTGCTGAATCCACACACAGGTTTAACTCTGGAAGTTGAGTGCACACATTGACAACCGTTCTGTTAGATAGCTGCGTTTTGGATTTAGAAGCAGATATTTCCCTGTGCTTACTGCTGTTCCTTCCATATGCCGGTAATGTCCTGAAAACGCCTGTTTTGGGACTCTGCAGAGAAAGTGTTTGCAGACTGCTGAATCCACACACGGGTTTAACTCTGGAAGTTGAGTGCACACATTGACAACCGTTCTGTTAGATAGCTGCGTTTTGGATTTAGAAGCAGATATTTCCCTGTGCTTACTGCTGTTTCTTCCATATGCCGGTAATGTCCTGAAAACGCCTGTTTTGGGACTCTGCAGAGAAAGTGTTTGCAGACTGTTGAATCCACACACGGGTTTAACTCTGGAAGTTGAGTGCACACATTGACAACCGTTCTGTTAGATAGCTGCGTTTTGGATTTAGAAGCAGATATTTCCCTGTGCTTACTGCTGTTTCTTCCATATGCCGGTAATGGGCTGAAAACGCCTGTTTTGGGACTCTGCAGAGAAAGTGTTTGCAGACTGCTGAATCCACACACGGGTTTAACTCTGGAAGTTGAGTGCACACATTGACAACCGTTCTGTTAGAAAGCTGCGTTTTGGATTTAGAAGCAGATATTTCCCTGTGCTTACTGCTGTTTCTTCCATATGCCGGTAATGGGCTGAAAACGCCTGTTTTGGGACTCTGCACAGAAAGTGTTTGCAGACTGCTGAATCCACACACGGGTTTAACTCTGGAAGTTGAGTGCACACATTGACAACCGTTCTGTTAGATAGCTGCGTTTCGGATTTAGAAGCAGATATTTCACTGTGCTTACTGCTGTTTCTTCCATATGCCTGTAATGGGCTGAAAACGCCTGTTGTGGGACTCTGCAGAGAAAGTGTTTGCAGACTGCTGAATCCACACACCGGTTTAACTCTGGAAGTTGAGTGCACACATTGACAACCGTTCTGTTAGAGAGCTGCGTTTTGGATTTAGAAGCAGATATTTCCCTGTGCTTACTGCTGTTTCTTCCATATGCCGGTAATGGGCTGAAAACGCCTGTTTTGGGACTCTGCACAGAAAGTGTTTGCAGACTGCTGAATCCACACACGGGTTTAACTCTGGAAGTTGAGTGCACACATTGACAACCTTTCTGTTAGATAGCTGCGTTTTGGATTTAGAAGCAGATATTTCCCTGTGCTTACTGCTGTTTCTTCCGTATGCCGGTAATGTAATGAAAACGCCTGTTTTGGGACTCTGCAGAGAATGTGTTTGCAGACTGCTGAATCCACACACGGGTTTTTCTCTGGAAGTTGAGTGCACACATTGACAACCGTTCTGTTAGATAGCTGCGTTTTGGATTTAGAAGCAGATATTTCCCTGTGCTTACTGCTGTTTCTTCCATATGCCGGTAATGGGCTGAAAACGCCTGTTTTGGGACTCTGCAGAGAAAGTGTTTGCAGACTGCTGAATCCACACACCGGTTTAACTCTGGAAGTTGAGTGCACACATTGACAACCGTTCTGTTAGATAGCTGCGTTTTGGATTTAAAAGCAGATATTTCCCTGTGCTTACTGCTGTTTCTTCCATATGCCGGTAATGGGCTGAAAACGCCTGTTTTGGGACTCTGCAGAGAAAGTGTTTGCAGACTGCTGAATCCACACACGGGTTTGACTCTGGAAGTTGAGTGCACACATTGACAACCGTTCTGATAGATAGCTGCGTTTTGGATTTTGAAGCAGATATTTCCCTGTGCTTACTGCTGTTTCTTCCATATGCCGGTAATGGGCTGAAAACGCCTGTTTTGGGACTCTGCAGAGAAAGTGTTTGCAGACTGCTGAATCCACACAACGGTTTAACTCTAGAAGTTGAGTGCACACATTGACAACCGTTCTGTTAGATAGCTGCGTTTTGGATTTAGAAGCAGATATTTCCCTGTGCTTACTGCTGTTTCTTCCATATGCCGGTAATGGGCTGAAAACGCCTGTTTTGGGACTCTGCAGAGAAAGTGTTTGCAGACTGCTGAATCCACACACGGGTTTAACTCTGGAAGTTGAGTGCACACATTGACAACCGTTCTGTTAGATAGCTGCGTTTTGGATTTAGAAGCAGATATTTCCCTGTGCTTACTGCTGTTTCTTCCATATGCCGGTAATGGGCTGAAAACGCCTGTTTTGGGACTCTGCAGAGAAAGTGTTTGCAGACTGCTGAATCCACACACGGGTTTAACTCTGGAAGTTGAGTGCACACATTGACAACCGTTCTGTTAGAAAGCTGCGTTTTGGATTTAGAAGCAGATATTTCCCTGTGCTTACTGCTGTTTCTTCCATATGCCGGTAATGGGCTGAAAACGCCTGTATTGGGACTCTGCAGAGAAAGTGTTTGCAGACTGCTGAATCCACACACGGGTTTAACTCTGGAAGTTGAGTGCACACATTGACAACCGTTCTGTTAGATAGCTGCGTTTCGGATTTAGAAGCAGATATTTCACTGTGCTTACTGCTGTTTCTTCCATATGCCTGTAACGGGCTGAAAACGCCTGTTTTGGGACTCTGCAGAGAAAGTGTTTGCAGACTGCTGAATCCACACACGGGTTTAACTCTGGAAGTTGAGTGCACACATTGACAACCGTTCTGTTAGATAGCTGCGTTTTGGATTTAGAAGCAGATATTTCCCTGTGCTTACTGCTGTTTCTTCCATATGCCGGTAATGGGCTGAAAACGCCTGTTGTGGGACTCTGCAGAGAAAGTGTTTGCAGACTGCTGAATCCACACACCGGTTTAACTCTGGAAGTTGAGTGCACACATTGACAACCGTTCTGTTAGAGAGCTGCGTTTTGGATTTAGAAGCAGATATTTCCCTGTGCTTACTGCTGTTTCTTCCATATGCCGGTAATGGGCTGAAAACGCCTGTTTTGGGACTCTGCACAGAAAGTGTTTGCAGACTGCTGAATCCACACACGGGTTTAACTCTGGAAGTTGAGTGCACACATTGACAACCTTTCTGTTAGATAGCTGCGTTTTGGATTTAGAAGCAGATATTTCCCTGTGCTTACTGCTGTTTCTTCCGTATGCCGGTAATGTAATGAAAACGCCTGTTTTGGGACTCTGCAGAGAATGTGTTTGCAGACTGCTGAATCCACACACGGGTTTTACTCTGGAAGTTGAGTGCACACATTGACAACCGTTCTGTTAGATAGCTGCGTTTTCGATTTAGAAGCAGATATTTCCCTGTGCTTACTGCTGTTTCTTCCATATGCCGGTAATGGGCTGAAAACGCCTGTTTTGGGACTCTGCAGAGAAAGTGTTTGCAGACTGCTGAATCCACACACCGGTTTTAACTCTGGAAGTTGAGTGCACACATTGACAACCGTTCTGTTAGATAGCTGCGTTTTGGATTTAAAAGCAGATATTTCCCTGTGCTTACTGCTGTTTCTTCCATATGCCGGTAATGGGCTGAAAACGCCTGTTTTGGGACTCTGCAGAGAAAGTGTTTGCAGACTGCTGAATCCACACACGGGTTTAACTCTGGAAGTTGAGTGCACACATTGACAACCGTTCTGATAGATAGCTGCGTTTTGGATTTTGAAGCAGATATTTCCCTGTGCTTACTGCTGTTTCTTCCATATGCCGGTAATGGGCTGAAAACGCCTGTTTTGGGACTCTGCAGAGAAAGTGTTTGCAGACTGCTGAATCCACACACGGGTTTAACTCTGGAAGTTGAGTGCACACATTGACAACCGTTCTGTTAGATAGCTGCGTTTTGGATTTAGAAGCAGATATTTCCCTGTGCTTACTGCTGTTTCTTCCATATGCCGGTAATGGGCTGAAAACGCCTGTTTTGGGACTCTGCAGAGAAAGTGTTTGCAGACTGCTGAATCCACACACGGGTTTAACTCTGGAAGTTGAGTGCACACATTGACAACCGTTCTGTTAGATAGCTGCGTTTTGGATTTAGAAGCAGATATTTCCCTGTGCTTACTGCTGTTTCTTCCATATGCCGGTAACGGGCTGAAAACGCCTGTTTTGGGACTCTGCAGAGAAAGTGTTTGCAGACTGCTGAATCCACACACCGGTTTAACTCTGGAAGTTGATTGCACACATTGACAACCGTTCTGTTAGATAGCTGCGTTTTCGATTTAGAAGCAGATAATTCCCTGTGCTTACTGCTGTTTCTTCCATATGCCGGTAATGGGCTGAAAACGCCTGTTTTGGGACTCTGCAGAGAAAGTGTTTGCAGACTGCTGAATCCGCACACGGGTTTAACTCTGGAAGTTGAGTGCACACATTGACAACCGTTCTGTTAGATAGCTGCGTTTTGGATTTAGAAGCAGATATTTCCCTGTGCTTATTGCTGTTTCTTCCATATGCCGGCAATGCGCTGAAAACGCCTGTTTTGGGACTCTGCACAGAATGTGTTTGCAGACTGCTGAATCCACCCACGGGTTTAACTCTGGAAGTTGAGTGCACACATTGACAACCGTTCTGTTAGATAGCTGCGTTTTGGATTTAGAAGCAGATATTTCCCTGTGCTTACTGCTGTTTCTTCCATATGCCGTTAATGGGCTGAAAACGCCTGTTGTGGGACTCTGCACAGAAAGTGTTTGCAGACTGCTGAATCCACACACGGTTTAACTCTGGAAGTTGAGTGCACACATTGACAACCGTTCTGTTAGATAGCTGCGTTTTGGATTTAGAAGCAGATATTTCCCTGTGCTTACTGCTGTTTCTTCCATATGCCGGTAACGGGCTGAAAATGCCTGTTTTGGGACTCTGCAGAGAAAGTGTTTGCAGACTGCTGAATCCACACACAGGTTTAACTCTGGAAGTTGAGTGCACACATTGACAACCGTTCTGTTAGATAGCTGCGTTTTGGATTTAGAAGCAGATATTTCCCTGTGCTTACTGCTGTTCCTTCCATATGCCGGTAATGTCCTGAAAACGCCAGTTTTGGGACTCTGCAGAGAAAGTGTTTGCAGACTGTGGAATCCACACACGGGTTTAACTCTGGAAGTTGAGTGCACACATTGACAACCGTTCTGTTAGATAGCTGCGTTTTGGATTTAGAAGCAGATATTTCCCTGTGCTTACTGTTGTTTCTTCCATATGCCGGTAATGGGCTGAAAACTCCTGTTTTGGGACTCTGCAGAGAAAGTGTTTGCAGACTGCTGAATCCACACACGGGTTTAACTCTGGAAGTTGAGTGCACACATTGACAACCGTTCTGTTAGATAGCTGCGTTTTGGATTTAGAAGCAGATATTTCCCTGTGCTTACTGCTGTTTCTTCCATATGCCGGTAATGGGCTGAAAACGCCTGTTTTGGGACTCTGCAGAGAAAGTGTTTGCAGACTGCTGAATCCACACACAGGTTTAACTCTGGAAGTTGAGTGCACACATTGACAACCGTTCTGTTAGATAGCTGCGTTTTGGATTTAGAAGCAGATATTTCACTGTGCTTACTGCTGTTTCTTCCATATGCCGGTAATGTCCTGAAAACGCCTGTTTTGGGACTCTGCAGAGAAAGTGTTTGCAGACTGTTGAATCCCCACACCGGTTTAACTCTGGAAGTTGAGTGCACACATTGACAACCGTTCTGTTAGATAGCTGCGTTTTGGATTTAGAAGCAGATATTTCCCTGTGCTTACTGCTGTTTCTTCCATATGCCGGTAATGGGCTGAAAACGCCTGTTTTGGGACTCTGCAGAGAAAGTGTTTGCAGACTGCTGAATCCACACACGGGTTTAACTCTGGAAGTTGAGTGCACACATTGACAACCGTTCTGTTAGATAGCTGCGTTTTGGATTTAGAAGCAGATATTTCCCTGTGCTTACTGCTGTTTCTTCCATATGCCGGTAATGGGCTGAAAACGCCTGTTTTGGGACTCTGCAGAGAAAGTGTTTGCAGACTGCTGAATCGACACACGGGTTTAACTCTGGAAGTTGAGTGCACACATTGACAACCGTTCTGTTAGATAGCTGCGTTTTCGATTTAGAAGCAGATATTTCCCTGTGCTTACTGCTGTTTCTTCCATATGCCTGTAATGGGCTGAAAATGCCTGTTTTGGGACTCTGCAGAGAAAGTGTTTGCAGACTGCTGAATCCACACACGGGTTTAACTCTGGAAGTTGAGTGCACACATTGACAACCGTTCTGTTAGATAGCTGCGTTTTGGATTTAGAAGCAGATATTTCCCTGTGCTTACTGCTGTTTCTTCCATATGCCGGTAATGGGCTGAAAACGCCTGTTTTGGGACTCTGCAGACAAAGTGTTTGCAGACTGCTGAATCCACACACCGGTTTAACTCTGGAAGTTGAGTGCACACATTGACAACTGTTCTGTTAGAGAGCTGCGTTTTGGATTTAGAAGCAGATATTTCCCTGTGCTTACTGCTGTTTCTTCCATATGCCGGTAATGGGCTGAAAACGCCTGTTTTGGGACTCTGCACAGAAAGTGTTTGCAGACTGCTGAATCCACACACGGGTTTAACTCTGGAAGTTGAGTGCACACATTGACAACCTTTCTGTTAGATAGCTGCGTTTTGGATTTAGAAGCAGATATTTCCCTGTGCTTACTGCTGTTTCTTCCATATGCCGGTAATGGGCTGAAAACGCCTGTTTTGAGACTCTACAGAGAAAGTGTTTGCAGACTGCTGAATCCACACACCGGTTTAACTCTGGAAGTTGAGTGCACACATTGACAACCGTTCTGTTAGATAGCTGCGTTTTGGATTTAGAAGCAGATATTTCCCTGTGCTTACTGCTGTTTCTTCTACATGCCGGTAATGTCCTGAAAACCCCTGTTTTGGGACTCTGCAGAGAAAGTGTTTGCAGACTGTTGAATCCACACACGGTTTAACTCTGGAAGTTGAGTGCACACATTGACAACCGTTCTGTTAGATAGCTGCGTTTTGGATTTAGAAGCAGATATTTCCCTGTGCTTACTGCTGTTTCTTCCATATGCCGGTAACGGGCTGAAAACGCCTGTTTTGGGACTCTGCAGAGAAAGTGTTTGCAGACTGCTGAATCCACACACGGGTTTAACTCTGGAAGTTGAGTGCACACATTGACAACCGTTCTGTTAGATAGCTGCGTTTTGGATTTAGAAGCAGATATTTCCCTGTGCTTACTGCTGTTTCTTCCATATGCCGGTAATGTCCTGAAAACGCCTGTTTTGGGACTCTGCAGAGAAAGTGTTTGCAGACTGTTGAATCCACACACGGGTTTAACTCTGGAAGTTGAGTGCACACATTGACAACCGTTCTGTTAGATAGCTGCGTTTTGGATTTAGAAGCAGATATTTCCCTGTGCTTACTGCTGTTTCTTCCATATGCCGGTAATGGGCTGAAAACGCCTGTTTTGGGACTCTGCAGAGAAAGTGTTTGCAGACTGCTGAATCCACACACGGGTTTAACTCTGGAAGTTGAGTGCACACATTGACAACCGTTCTGTTAGAAAGCTGCGTTTTGGATTTAGAAGCAGATATTTCCCTGTGCTTACTGCTGTTTCTTCCATATGCCGGTAATGGGCTGAAAACGCCTGTTTTGGGACTCTGCACAGAAAGTGTTTGCAGACTGCTGAATCCACACACGGGTTTAACTCTGGAAGTTGAGTGCACACATTGACAACCGTTCTGTTAGATAGCTGCGTTTCGGATTTAGAAGCAGATATTTCACTGTGCTTACTGCTGTTTCTTCCATATGCCTGTAATGGGCTGAAAACGCCTGTTTTGGGACTCTGCAGAGAAAGTGTTTGCAGACTGCTGAATCCACACACGGGTTTAACTCTGGAAGTTGAGTGCACACATTGACAACCGTTCTGTTAGATAGCTGCGTTTTGGATTTAGAAGCAGATATTTCCCTGTGCTTACTGCTGTTTCTTCCATATGCCGGTAATGGGCTGAAAACGCCTGTTGTGGGACTCTGCAGAGAAAGTGTTTGCAGACTGCTGAATCCACACACCGGTTTAACTCTGGAAGTTGAGTGCACACATTGACAACCGTTCTGTTAGAGAGCTGCGTTTTGGATTTAGAAGCAGATATTTCCCTGTGCTTACTGCTGTTTCTTCCATATGCCGGTAATGGGCTGAAAACGCCTGTTTTGGGACTCTGTACAGAAAGTGTTTGCAGACTGCTGAATCCACACACGGGTTTAACTCTGGAAGTTGAGTGCACACATTGACAACCTTTCTGTTAGATAGCTGCGTTTTGGATTTAGAAGCAGATATTTCCCTGTGCTTACTGCTGTTTCTTCCATATGCCGGTAATGGGCTGAAAACGCCTGTTTTGGGACTCTGCAGAGAAAGTGTTTGCAGACTGCTGAATCCACACACGGGTTTAACTCTGGAAATTGAGTGCACACATTGACAACCGTTCTGTTAGATAGCTGCGTTTTGGATTTAGAAGCAGATATTTCCCTGTGCTTACTGCTGTTTCTTCCTTATGCCGGTAATGTCCTGAAAACGCCTGTTTTGGGACTCTGCAGAGAAAGTGTTTGCAGACTGCTGAATCCACACACGGTTTAACTCTGGAAGTTGAGTGCACACATTGACAACCGTTCTGTTAGATAGCTGCGTTTTGGATTTAGAAGCAGATATTTCCCTGTGCTTACTGCTGTTTCTTCCATATGCCTGTAATGGGCTGAAAATGCCTGTTTTGGGACTGTGCAGAGAAAGTGTTTGCAGACTGCTGAATCCACACACGGGTTTAACTCTGGAAGTTGAGTGCACACATTGACAACCGTTCTGTTAGATAGCTGCGTTTTGGATTTAGAAGCAGATATTTCCCTGTGCTTACTGCTGTTTCTTCCATATGCCGGTAATGGGCTGAAAACGCCTGTTTTGGGACTCTGCAGACAAAGTGTTTGCAGACTGCTGAATCCACACACCGGTTTAACTCTGGAAGTTGAGTGCACACATTGACAACTGTTCTGTTAGAGAGCTGCGTTTTGGATTTAGAAGCAGATATTTCCCTGTGCTTACTGCTGTTTCTTCCATATGCCGGTAATGGGCTGAAAACGCCTGTTTTGGGACTCTGCACAGAAAGTGTTTGCAGACTGCTGAATCCACACACGGGTTTAACTCTGGAAGTTGAGTGCACACATTGACAACCTTTCTGTTAGATAGCTGCGTTTTGGATTTAGAAGCAGATATTTCCCTGTGCTTACTGCTGTTTCTTCCATATGCCGGTAATGGGCTGAAAACGCCTGTTTTGAGACTCTACAGAGAAAGTGTTTGCAGACTGCTGAATCCACACACGGGTTTAACTCTGGAAGTTGAGTGCACACATTGACAACCGTTCTGTTAGATAGCTGCGTTTTGGATTTAGAAGCAGATATTTCCCTGTGCTTACTGCAGTTTCTTCTACATGCCGGTAATGTCCTGAAAACCCCTGTTTTGGGACTCTGCAGAGAAAGTGTTTGCAGACTGTTGAATCCACACACGGTTTAACTCTGGAAGTTGAGTGCACACATTGACAACCGTTCTGTTAGATAGCTGCGTTTTGGATTTAGAAGCAGATATTTCCCTGTGCTTACTGCTGTTTCTTCCATATGCCGGTAACGGGCTGAAAACGCCTGTTTTGGGACTCTGCAGAGAAAGTGTTTGCAGACTGCTGAATCCACACACGGGTTTAACTCTGGAAGTTGAGTGCACACATTGACAACCGTTCTGTTAGATAGCTGCGTTTTGGATTTAGAAGCAGATATTTCCCTGTGCTTACTGCTGTTTCTTCCATATGCCGGTAATGTCCTGAAAACGCCTGTTTTGGGACTCTGCAGAGAAAGTGTTTGCAGACTGTTGAATCCACACACGGGTTTAACTCTGGAAGTTGAGTGCACACATTGACAACCGTTCTGTTAGATAGCTGCGTTTTGGATTTAGAAGCAGATATTTCCCTGTGCTTACTGCTGTTTCTTCCATATGCCGGTAATGGGCTGAAAACGCCTGTTTTGGGACTCTGCAGAGAAAGTGTTTGCAGACTGCTGAATCCACACACGGGTTTAACTCTGGAAGTTGAGTGCACACATTGACAACCGTTCTGTTAGAAAGCTGCGTTTTGGATTTAGAAGCAGATATTTCCCTGTGCTTACTGCTGTTTCTTCCATATGCCGGTAATGGGCTGAAAACGCCTGTTTTGGGACTCTGCACAGAAAGTGTTTGCAGACTGCTGAATCCACACACGGGTTTAACTCTGGAAGTTGAGTGCACACATTGACAACCGTTCTGTTAGATAGCTGCGTTTCGGATTTAGAAGCAGATATTTCACTGTGCTTACTGCTGTTTCTTCCATATGCCTGTAATGGGCTGAAAACGCCTGTTTTGGGACTCTGCAGAGAAAGTGTTTGCAGACTGCTGAATCCACACACGGGTTTAACTCTGGAAGTTGAGTGCACACATTGACAACCGTTCTGTTAGATAGCTGCGTTTTGGATTTAGAAGCAGATATTTCCCTGTGCTTACTGCTGTTTCTTCCATATGCCGGTAATGGGCTGAAAACGCCTGTTGTGGGACTCTGCAGAGAAAGTGTTTGCAGACTGCTGAATCCACACACCGGTTTAACTCTGGAAGTTGAGTGCACACATTGACAACCGTTCTGTTAGAGAGCTGCGTTTTGGATTTAGAAGCAGATATTTCCCTGTGCTTACTGCTGTTTCTTCCATATGCCGGTAATGGGCTGAAAACGCCTGTTTTGGGACTCTGCACAGAAAGTGTTTGCAGACTGCTGAATCCACACACGGGTTTAACTCTGGAAGTTGAGTGCACACATTGACAACCTTTCTGTTAGATAGCTGCGTTTTGGATTTAGAAGCAGATATTTCCCTGTGCTTACTGCTGTTTCTTCCATATGCCGGTAATGGGCTGAAAACGCCTGTTTTGGGACTCTGCAGAGAAAGTGTTTGCAGACTGCTGAATCCACACACGGGTTTAACTCTGGAAATTGAGTGCACACATTGACAACCGTTCTGTTAGATAGCTGCGTTTTGGATTTAGAAGCAGATATTTCCCTGTGCTTACTGCTGTTTCTTCCATATGCCGGTAATGGGCTGAAAACGCCTGTTTTGGGACTCTGCAGAGAAAGTGTTTGCAGACTGATGAATCCACACACCGGTTTAACTCTGGAAGTTGAGTGCACACATTGACAAGCGTTCTGTTAGATAGCTGCGTTTTGGATTTAGAAGCAGATATTTCCCTGTGCTTACTGCTGTTTCTTCCATATGCCGGTAATGGGCTGAAAACGCCTGTTTTGGGACTCTGCAGAGAAAGTGTTTGCAGACTGCTGAATCCACACACGGGTTTAACTCTGGAAGTTGAGTGCACACATTGACAACCGTTCTGTTAGATAGCTGCGTTTTGGATTTAGAAGCAGATATTTCCCTGTGCTTACTGCTGTTTCTTCCATATGCCGGTAACGGGCTGAAAACGCCTGTTTTGGGACTCTGGAGAGAAAGTGTTTGCAGACTGCTGAATCCACACACCGGTTTAATTCTGAAAGTTGAGTGCACACATTGACAACCGTTCTGTTAGAAAGCTGCGTTTTCGATTTAGAAGCAGATATTTCCCTGTGCTTACTGCTGTTTCTTCCATATGCCGGTAATGGGCTGAAAACGCCTGTTTTGGGACTCTGCAGACAAAGTGTTTGCAGACTGCTGAATCCACACACCGGTTTAACTCTGGAAGTTGAGTGCACACATTGACAACTGTTCTGTTAGAGAGCTGCGTTTTGGATTTAGAAGCAGATATTTCCCTGTGCTTACTGCTGTTTCTTCCATATGCCGGTAATGGGCTGAAAACGCCTGTTTTGGGACTCTGCACAGAAAGTGTTTGCAGACTGCTGAATCCACACACGGGTTTAACTCTGGAAGTTGAGTGCACACATTGACAACCTTTCTGTTAGATAGCTGCGTTTTGGATTTAGAAGCAGATATTTCCCTGTGCTTACTGCTGTTTCTTCCATATGCCGGTAATGGGCTGAAAACGCCTGTTTTGGGACTCTGCAGAGAAAGTGTTTGCAGACTGCTGAATCCACACACGGGTTTAACTCTGGAAGTTGAGTGCACACATTGACAACCGTTCTGTTAGATAGCTGCGTTTTGGATTTAGAAGCAGATATTTCCCTGTGCTTACTGCAGTTTCTTCTACATGCCGGTAATGTCCTGAAAACGCCTGTTTTGGGACTCTGCAGAGAAAGTGTTTGCAGACTGTTGAATCCACACACGGTTTAACTCTGGAAGTTGAGTGCACACATTGACAACCGTTCTGTTAGATAGCTGCGTTTTGGATTTAGAAGCAGATATTTCCCTGTGCTTACTGCTGTTTCTTCCATATGCCGGTAACGGGCTGAAAACGCCTGTTTTGGGACTCTGCAGAGAAAGTGTTTGCAGACTGCTGAATCCACACACAGGTTTAACTCTGGAAGTTGAGTGCACACATTGACAACCGTTCTGTTAGATAGCTGCGTTTTGGATTTAGAAGCAGATATTTCCCTGTGCTTACTGCTGTTTCTTCCATATGCCGGTAATGTCCTGAAAACGCCTGTTTTGGGACTCTGCAGAGAAAGTGTTTGCAAACTGTTGAATCCACACACGGGTTTAACTCTGGAAGTTGAGTGCACACATTGACAACCGTTCTGTTAGATAGCTGCGTTTTGGATTTAGAAGCAGATATTTCCCTGTGCTTACTGCTGTTTCTTCCATATGCCGGTAATGGGCTGAAAACGCCTGTTTTGGGACTCTGCAGAGAAAGTGTTTGCAGACTGCTGAATCCACACACGGGTTTAACTCTGGAAGTTGAGTGCACACATTGACAACCGTTCTGTTAGAAAGCTGCGTTTTGGATTTAGAAGCAGATATTTCCCTGTGCTTACTGCTGTTTCTTCCATATGCCGGTAATGGGCTGAAAACGCCTGTTTTGGGACTCTGCACAGAAAGTGTTTGCAGACTGCTGAATCCACACACGGGTTTAACTCTGGAAGTTGAGTGCACACATTGACAACCGTTCTGTTAGATAGCTGCGTTTCGGATTTAGAAGCAGATATTTCACTGTGCTTACTGCTGTTTCTTCCATATGCCTGTAATGGGCTGAAAACGCCTGTTTTGGGACTCTGCAGAGAAAGTGTTTGCAGACTGCTGAATCCACACACGGGTTTAACTCTGGAAGTTGAGTGCACACATTGACAACCGTTCTGTTAGATAGCTGCGTTTTGGATTTAGAAGCAGATATTTCCCTGTGCTTACTGCTGTTTCTTCCATATGCCGGTAATGGGCTGAAAACGCCTGTTGTGGGACTCTGCAGAGAAAGTGTTTGCAGACTGCTGAATCCACACACCGGTTTAACTCTGGAAGTTGAGTGCACACATTGACAACCGTTCTGTTAGAGAGCTGCGTTTTGGATTTAGAAGCAGATATTTCCCTGTGCTTACTGCTGTTTCTTCCATATGCCGGTAATGGGCTGAAAACGCCTGTTTTGGGACTCTGCACAGAAAGTGTTTGCAGATTGCTGAATCCACACACGGGTTTAACTCTGGAAGTTGAGTGCACACATTGAAAACCTTTCTGTTAGATAGCTGCGTTTTGGATTTAGAAGCAGATATTTCCCTGTGCTTACTGCTGTTTCTTCCATATGCCGGTAATGGGCTGAAAACGCCTGTTTTGGGACTCTGCAGAGAAAGTGTTTGCAGACTGCTGAATCCACACACGGGTTTAACTCTGGAAGTTGAGTGCACACATTGACAACCGTTCTGTTAGATAGCTGCGTTTTGGATTTAGAAGCAGATATTTCCCTGTGCTTACTGCTGTTTCTTCCATATGCCGGTAATGTCCTGAAAACGCCTGTTTTGGGACTCTGCAGAGAAAGTGTTCGCAGACTGCTGAATCCACACACGGTTTAACTCTGGAAGTTGAGTGCACACATTGACAACCGTTCTGTTAGATAGCTGCGTTTTGGATTTAGAAGCAGATATTTCCCTGTGCTTACTGCTGTTTCTTCCATATGCCGGTAATGGGCTGAAAACGCCTGTTTTGGGACTCTGCAGAGAAAGTGTTTGCAGACTGCTGAATCCACACACGGGTTTAACTCTGGAAGTTGAGTGCACACATTGACAACCGTTCTGATAGATAGCTGCGTTTTGGATTTTGAAGCAGATATTTCCCTGTGCTTACTGCTGTTTCTTCCATATGCCGGTAATGGGCTGAAAACGCCTGTTTTGGGACTCTGCAGAGAAAGTGTTTGCAGACTGATGAATCCACACACCGGTTTAACTCTGGAAGTTGAGTGCACACATTGACAAGCGTTCTGTTAGATAGCTGCGTTTTGGATTTAGAAGCAGATATTTCCCTGTGCTTACTGCTGTTTCTTCCATATGCCGGTAATGGGCTGAAAACGCCTGTTTTGGGACTCTGCAGAGAAAGTGTTTGCAGACTGCTGAATCCACACACGGGTTTAACTCTGGAAGTTGAGTGCACACATTGACAACCGTTCTGTTAGATAGCTGCGTTTTGGATTTAGAAGCAGATATTTCCCTGTGCTTACTGCTGTTTCTTCCATATGCCGGTAACGGGCTGAAAACGCCTGTTTTGGGACTCTGGAGAGAAAGTGTTTGCAGACTGCTGAATCCACACACCGGTTTAATTCTGAAAGTTGAGTGCACACATTGACAACCGTTCTGTTAGAAAGCTGCGTTTTCGATTTAGAAGCAGATATTTCCCTGTGCTTACTGCTGTTTCTTCCATATGCCGGTAATGGGCTGAAAACGCCTGTTTTGGGACTCTGCAGACAAAGTGTTTGCAGACTGCTGAATCCACACACCGGTTTAACTCTGGAAGTTGAGTGCACACATTGACAACTGTTCTGTTAGAGAGCTGCGTTTTGGATTTAGAAGCAGATATTTCCCTGTGCTTACTGCTGTTTCTTCCATATGCCGGTAATGGGCTGAAAACGCCTGTTTTGGGACTCTGCACAGAAAGTGTTTGCAGACTGCTGAATCCACACACGGGTTTAACTCTGGAAGTTGAGTGCACACATTGACAACCTTTCTGTTAGATAGCTGCGTTTTGGATTTAGAAGCAGATATTTCCCTGTGCTTACTGCTGTTTCTTCCATATGCCGGTAATGGGCTGAAAACGCCTGTTTTGGGACTCTGCAGAGAAAGTGTTTGCAGACTGCTGAATCCACACACGGGTTTAACTCTGGAAGTTGAGTGCACACATTGACAACCGTTCTGTTAGATAGCTGCGTTTTGGATTTAGAAGCAGATATTTCCCTGTGCTTACTGCAGTTTCTTCTACATGCCGGTAATGTCCTGAAAACGCCTGTTTTGGGACTCTGCAGAGAAAGTGTTTGCAGACTGTTGAATCCACACACGGTTTAACTCTGGAAGTTGAGTGCACACATTGACAACCGTTCTGTTAGATAGCTGCGTTTTGGATTTAGAAGCAGATATTTCCCTGTGCTTACTGCTGTTTCTTCCATATGCCGGTAACGGGCTGAAAACGCCTGTTTTGGGACTCTGCAGAGAAAGTGTTTGCAGACTGCTGAATCCACACACAGGTTTAACTCTGGAAGTTGAGTGCACACATTGACAACCGTTCTGTTAGATAGCTGCGTTTTGGATTTAGAAGCAGATATTTCCCTGTGCTTACTGCTGTTTCTTCCATATGCCGGTAATGTCCTGAAAACGCCTGTTTTGGGACTCTGCAGAGAAAGTGTTTGCAAACTGTTGAATCCACACACGGGTTTAACTCTGGAAGTTGAGTGCACACATTGACAACCGTTCTGTTAGATAGCTGCGTTTTGGATTTAGAAGCAGATATTTCCCTGTGCTTACTGCTGTTTCTTCCATATGCCGGTAATGGGCTGAAAACGCCTGTTTTGGGACTCTGCAGAGAAAGTGTTTGCAGACTGCTGAATCCACACACGGGTTTAACTCTGGAAGTTGAGTGCACACATTGACAACCGTTCTGTTAGAAAGCTGCGTTTTGGATTTAGAAGCAGATATTTCCCTGTGCTTACTGCTGTTTCTTCCATATGCCGGTAATGGGCTGAAAACGCCTGTTTTGGGACTCTGCACAGAAAGTGTTTGCAGACTGCTGAATCCACACACGGGTTTAACTCTGGAAGTTGAGTGCACACATTGACAACCGTTCTGTTAGATAGCTGCGTTTCGGATTTAGAAGCAGATATTTCACTGTGCTTACTGCTGTTTCTTCCATATGCCTGTAATGGGCTGAAAACGCCTGTTTTGGGACTCTGCAGAGAAAGTGTTTGCAGACTGCTGAATCCACACACGGGTTTAACTCTGGAAGTTGAGTGCACACATTGACAACCGTTCTGTTAAAAAGCAGCGTTTTGGATTTAGAAGCAGATATTTCCCTGTGCTTACTGCTGTTTCTTCCATATGCCGGTAATGGGCTGAAAACGCCTGTTGTGGGACTCTGCAGAGAAAGTGTTTGCAGACTGCTGAATCCACACACCGGTTTAACTCTGGAAGTTGAGTGCACACATTGACAACCGTTCTGTTAGAGAGCTGCGTTTTGGATTTAGAAGCAGATATTTCCCTGTGCTTACTGCTGTTTCTTCCATATGCCGGTAATGGGCTGAAAACGCCTGTTTTGGGACTCTGCACAGAAAGTGTTTGCAGATTGCTGAATCCACACACGGGTTTAACTCTGGAAGTTGAGTGCACACATTGAAAACCTTTCTGTTAGATAGCTGCGTTTTGGATTTAGAAGCAGATATTTCCCTGTGCTTACTGCTGTTTCTTCCATATGCCGGTAATGGGCTGAAAACGCCTGTTTTGGGACTCTGCAGAGAAAGTGTTTGCAGACTGCTGAATCCACACACGGGTTTAACTCTGGAAGTTGAGTGCACACATTGACAACCGTTCTGTTAGATAGCTGCGTTTTGGATTTAGAAGCAGATATTTCCCTGTGCTTACTGCTGTTTCTTCCATATGCCGGTAATGTCCTGAAAACGCCTGTTTTGGGACTCTGCAGAGAAAGTGTTCGCAGACTGCTGAATCCACACACGGTTTAACTCTGGAAGTTGAGTGCACACATTGACAACCGTTCTGTTAGATAGCTGCGTTTTGGATTTAGAAGCAGATATTTCCCTGTGCTTACTGCTGTTTCTTCCATATGCCGGTAATGGGCTGAAAACGCCTGTTTTGGGACTCTGCAGAGAAAGTGTTTGCAGACTGCTGAATCCACACACGGGTTTAACTCTGGAAGTTGAGTGCACACATTGACAACCGTTCTGATAGATAGCTGCGTTTTGGATTTTGAAGCAGATATTTCCCTGTGCTTACTGCTGTTTCTTCCATATGCCGGTAATGGGCTGAAAACGCCTGTTTTGGGACTCTGCAGAGAAAGTGTTTGCAGACTGCTGAATCCACACACCGGTTTAACTCTGGAAGTTGAGTGCACACATTGACAACCGTTCTGTTAGATAGCTGCGTTTTGGATTTAGAAGCAGATATTTCCCTGTGCTTACTGCTGTTTCTTCCATATGCCGGTAATGGGCTGAAAACGCCTGTTTTGGGACTCTGCAGAGAAAGTGTTTGCAGACTGCTGAATCCACACACCGGGTTTCACTCTGGAAGTTGAGTGCACACATTGACAACCGTTCTGTTAGATAGCTGCGTTTTGGATTTAGAAGCAGATATTTCCCTGTGCTTACTGCTGTTTCTTCCATATGCCGGTAACGGGCTGAAAACGCCTGTTTTGGGACTCTGCAGAGAAAGTGTTTGCAGACTGCTGAATCCACACACCGGTTTAATTCTGAAAGTTGAGTGCACACATTGACAACCGTTCTGTTAGAAAGCTGCGTTTTCGATTTAGAAGCAGATATTTCCCTGTGCTTACTGCTGTTTCTTCCATATGCCGGTAATGGGCTGAAAACGCCTGTTTTGGGACTCTGCAGAGAAAGTGTTTGCAGACTGCTGAATCCACACACGGGTTTAACTCTGGAAGTTGAGTGCACACATTGACAATCGTTCTGTTAGATAGCTGCGTTTTGGATTTAGAAGCAGATATTTCCCTGTGCTTACTGCTGTTTCTTCCATATGCCGGTAACGGGCTGAAAACGCCTGTTTTGGGACTCTGCAGAAAAAGTGTTTGCAGACTGCTGAATCCACACACCGGTTTAATTCTGAAAGTTGAGTGCACACATTGACAACCGTTCTGTTAGAAAGCTGCGTTTTCGATTTAGAAGCAGATATTTCCCTGTGCTTACTGCTGTTTCTTCCATATGCCGGTAATGGGCTGAAAACGCCTGTTTTGGGACTCTGCAGACAAAGTGTTTGCAGACTGCTGAATCCACACACCGGTTTAACTCTGGAAGTTGAGTGCACACATTGACAACTGTTCTGTTAGAGAGCTGCGTTTTGGATTTAGAAGCAGATATTTCCCTGTGCTTACTGCTGTTTCT